>NW_003207977.1:21482-24458 GCF_000006405.1 Perkinsus marinus ATCC 50983
ATCAATGATGTTGCTGTTGTTGAAGAAGATAAGGTATGTTCATTTGTAAAAAGCGCGCGCCCGAAAAATGGCGCGCGTGCTGGGAGTTTCACCCATTTTTCGCGAAGTGGCGCAATACTCTGTGGAAAATTTGCGATATAAAGTCGCGGAATATTTCTTTTACTAGTGTTTCTCATATCACGGGTGAAGCTCCATAGTATGTGTTCAATTGGCATAGGAGAAATGAATATCCAGAGGTTGACTGGGTAAGATACGGATGAGGTCCGTTACAGAACACACCTTGTGTTGGATGCTCTTGGGGTGCTCCACATCCCCACAGCAGTTGTTGGAGTCTGCAGTTCTATCATTGCGGTACTCTCTTTTATCACCACAACAGGTTGTTTAGCGCTCGCCCCAGGGGTAGTTCACGAGGTCACGCGATTTCTCAGTGATGGTCAATCCCCAGCAGAAACCATACCGTGTTTGTCTCTCATTTTCACATTGTCATCAACACTTGTACAACACTGATGAATTTCACGCACGCGGAAGATTTTAGATTTATTTTTTTTTCAGAATACGTCTGCGTCCCCGCTGGTGGCAACTGTACTTGAGGAAGATAGTGAAGAAATAGAGGAGCCGATGGAGCTCGATTGAATCTTTGTTTCCTCAATTTAAGATTCTTATAGAGTTGTGATTAAATTATACAGGGGATTTTAGAATCGATCAGGTGATCGATTTGAGAGATATTAGCTATTTGTCAAACTTAAACGCGATGGATCATGCTTAGTGCTATTTCTGTAGTTAATAACCCATCCGTCGCACGATCGGATTCAGTTGGAAATGCTGTAGTTATGATTGGAGTTTCACCACCCTAGTGATATGGAAAACACTAGCGAAAAACATATTCCACGACTACTGCATATCAACGCGAATATCGCGTTTTTCACCGCCACTTCACGTAAAACGGGTGGTCGTGAAACTCCATTGTTGTATTTTTTGAATAAATTGAATCGATATGAATCTGATTTTTAATTACTTGGATTTCTTAACTAGTATAAATTAGGTCAACTTCATTTTTCAGGAAACTTCCTTCGAATTTTTAATGCGGATACACGATTGGATTCAGCTGGAAATAGCGGTTGTCATTTTCCACTCGAAAATTTTAGTATAAATTAGGTCTATATGAATGTAATTTTTTATGACTCGGATTTTTATATAACTAGTATATAGATCAACTCCTAATAAAAATTGGCTAATTCAGTTTTTCTATGAAATTTCTACCATTTTTCGGATAAACGAAAGGATTAAGCTGGAAATACTGTAATCACTGTTGTATTTCTCACTCGAAAATTTTAGTATGAATTTGGTCGATTACTGTATAGATCAGCGTAATTTCCCCAGAAATTTTCTTCCATTTTTCGGAAAAATCTGGAAAAAAACTGTTATTACGGTTGTTGTCTTTTCCACCCGAAAATGGAAGGTATAAAGAACCAAGGTATTTGTGAGGAAGGCGGCCAGCCGGTGTGGGAAAAGATTCCGCATAAACAGGGCTTGTAAGTTTGCGTTTTTTGGGAGGCAATTTTTGATTCGAAAAAATGCATTCTGAGTCAATGGAGTTTCACCACCCTAGTGATATGAAAAACACTAGGGAAAAACATATTTCACGAAAACTGCATATCACCGCGAATATTGCGTTTTTCACGGAGCTTTACGCCACTTCACGTTATACGGGTTGTGAAACTCCAATATATCATTTATATAAGAATCATCGTAGTATGTTAACTGTTGGAGTTTCAACGGTGATATGAAAAACAGTAGTAGAAAACATATTCCACTTTGGGGAAGACGCGTAGTGAATAACGCGTAAAAGCTGTGAAGTGTGTTACGTGATATGGATTGATTTTTCCGGTGTAATTTGCGAAGTGTTTTGCACGTTGTAGTGGAGTCCAGCGGAGCGACGCACACATAAGTGTCTGATCGACATTAGCTGTGGTGTACGCATGTGCATTCTAGTTCTGTGCACACTGTTGCCGCATTCATCAGTCTCGTCTCGACTGATACCGTACCAGCAGTCCTAATCGTCTTGTGTTAAAACTGTTCATGTTAGGTACGATCCTAATCTTGAGAAGGATGCATGTGGCGTTGGAGTTGTGATAGATATCAAAGGGCACCCTAGTAGGAAGATTATGGACGACGCCCGAGAAATGCTGTGTCGGATGAGTCATAGAGGAGGCTTGATGAGTGATCCGAGGGATGGTGATGGCGCTGGAATTTTGATAGGTAAGCGGGCTGATCCAGATCGTGTCACTATTTTGGTGGTGTATAAGTTTTATGACCGAAATGCAGTCGTGAAGTTCAAAAATGTTTTCGAACAGTATTGGAGTTTTACGACTACCCGTTTCACGTGAAGTGGCGTCGTAAAACTTGGTGAAAAAGGCGATTTTCGCGGTGATACGCAGTGGTCGTGAAATGTGTTTTCCATAATACTAGGGTGGTGAAACTCTATTAGGTTGTTGATGGTAACATGCGTAGTGGTGGCATTTATCAAGTGATGAAGATGATGCAATTTGCATCACGTGCGTATGTGGATCAATGGGGTTTCACAACTCTACTGATATGAAAAATATATTTCACGACTACTGCATATCACCGCGTTGAATATCGCATTTTTCACCGAGTATTACACCACTTCACGTAAAACGGGTCGTGAAACTATAGTGTGATTAACTTCTTATATCGCTGATCCTCATATTTTGCAATTATGCATGTCGCTATTAGTTTTCGGATGATAGTGATTTGGTGATTTATGATGAGCATGGGAGAAACTCGTCGTTGCGAACTGACCATTATTATGGACGTCGTCTTCGTGTGTCCACATTTGTGGTGAGATGCTCACCATCAGAGGGCTCCGTGTAGATGATCTTCACGTGAATGGTGGCATCGAACATCAATCTTTGCTCAGTACTAGTGGCAGTTACTTCTGGTGACTCTCCTATG
>NW_003207977.1:24558-27410 GCF_000006405.1 Perkinsus marinus ATCC 50983
GTTTTTTTGGTATCACCGGTGAAACTCCATTGATATGTGGAACTTGAGATGTTTTCGGAGGGAGTGGATTTTGAACTCCCAAAATGGCTAGGAACATATTTTCGGCGAATTGTCGAGCATATTTTCCCCATTGTGATCGCTCATTCGGTCCGGGCGGGCTTGTTCATTGGGAACGTTATTTCTTGCCTTTTTATTGTTATTCGATACTGCCTGTTATTTTCCTTTTTTGAGTGCCCTGATGTGGTCATGTATAGTAGGTGGTTGAGTGGGTGATGTGGTTAGGTGTTTGTGGGGCGATCTAAAGGGGAGGTGGATTTGGGAGGAGGTAGCGAGACGGAGGGAAGGATAGTGACTGAGGTGAGATGTGTAGATGGAGTGGTATGGATAGAATGTGTTGATGGAAATATACCCTACCCGGGGATCGAACCCGGAATCTCCACCTTAGGAGGGTGGCGCCTTATCCATTGGGCCAGCAGGGCGATGGATCTTGGAAGGTCATCATATGTTCGTGTTGTGTAGGATGAAGAGAAATATGCGTCAACGGCATCCCATGGTGGAGGCGTTAGCGCTATGAAGCGTAGCAAGTTGAAGCCGACTTTCAACAGAACAGGGAAGCGTTATGAAGGTAAACTTCGTATTACACCTTATTTCAACTATAGCATTTACAAGTGGATTGTCGTTGCGCGTGTGCTTGGCTAAATTGAGCTCCTAAACTTTCAAATATTTTTGGTATTTCATCGAAACGATGGGAAAAAATTGAAAAATTTTCGGAAAAATATTTATTCGATAAGGAAAGATTTGTTTGTAGGGGAAAGAAAGCGCCGAGCGAGAGGCACGCTGAGCTCGGAAGTCTGCGAGAAGCTTCCGCTGGAGTACCTACTTTACCTCCTGAGGAGGGCGGCGGGGTCGCGAGAGAAAACGGAAATGTTTATCTGTTCGTTGAGTGCGAAAACTGTGACGTATAAAGGTGGGGTTGGGAGGCGATGATGGTGTGGTATTGATAGAAATTAGTAGTCGGTGAGCCGTGTTGATAGTAGTTGATCTTAGTGTTGATAGTATTAGTCTTGTTCCGATGAGATGTGTTGATAGTAGTCGATCTTATGTGAACTATTCACTATTCTTGTTCCGATGAGATATGATGTTGATAGTAGTTGAAGTCATTAAAGTTAATAAGTAGTGTATTTCCGATCCGCGATATTATGTGTGAGTAGAAGTCTTAGAGTTTATCGGTGATTTTTAACTGTAATAGGAAGACGTATTATGCATTAGTATTTTGGTTATCCATGTTGCGGCTTCGATCCCTGCCAGGAGCTTTTTTCAGTACATTTATTGTGTTTCTCCACACTGGAGTTTCACCACCCTTTTTACACGAAATGACGTAAAACTCGGTGTAAAACGCGATATTCGCGGTGATGTGAAAATATATTTTTCATATCACTAGGGTTGTGAAACTATATTAATTCTGGTTTCTTGTAAGGTCAATTGACATGCTCGCAGCTGTTTGAGTACTATAAGGACCTCAACGATCCTGGCCTGACGACCCATCTTGCTATGGTCCACTCAAGGTTCAGGTGAGAAGAATATTTGTATATTTATTTTTCGAATATTTTCTCAGAATACGCGGAGTGTAGTAAAATATGCATATGATCAAATTTGGTATGAAAATTTGAGGAAATTTCGCGAGATTCTCATGAGTTTCCATACAGTCTCGCGCCGGAATTCGTGGATGAGTGAGAAAATTCTTCTGAGCTCAGCAGCTGAGGAAAGCAAATATATATTCCTACTCCAACACTGTATAGGAAACTCTTCTGAGCTCAGCTGAGGAAAGCGATTACATATATTCCTACTCCAACACTGTATAGGAAACTCTTCTGAGCTCAGCAGTTGAGGGAAGCGATTACATATATTCCTACTCCAACACTGGGTCCGGGATGATGAGCATCTAGTCATCTGTAGGTTATGATTGTTATGGAGATGGTTGACGGCTTTACACTTTCACAGTATCTTCATAAACTGGCTAATCCACGTGGAAGTGAGTACTCGTTTTACGTGGCGTAATGCTCCACGTGCAAAACGCTATATGGAGCGAATTGATAATACTTGACGAATCACAACAACCAAACCACTCCATTTTACATGACCTTCTTTACGCATTATTCACACCTTGCATGCGATTAACGCGAAGTGGAATGTGAAGTATGCTTTCCGCAGTGTTTTTCATATCATGAATATATTTATATATTATTATGTGTGTTTGGTAAGATAATACATATAAGTTAATAAAAATGAACATGTAGAAATACACATATTAATCTTTTATTTCCATTAGAATATACCTATATCGGGTGAAACTTCGCAGTTGATAGCATGAGGTCAGATTTTTGGGGCGTTTTTACGCAGAAAATTCATCGTAAAATCAACTCCGATGGAGCTAGGGAAGAGATATTTAGTATTTGATAGCCGCAGTGACATGAGAGATACGCAAAAGAGACTTTTTCGCGCACGATTATGTATGTTCTTCTAATAGAGAGTATTGCACGCGTGCACAAAGTTTTCTGCTCAGGATTGAGATTGGAGAACAGCGATGAAGAGGAAGAGCCTCGGGTGCCAACGAAAATCATTTATCGTTGGTTAAGCCAAATTTTGGTGGCGCTGGTTGTGATGCATAAAAATAGAGTTATTCATCGGGACTTGAAAACTGATAACGTAATCGATTGACCCCGGGTTCGATCCCCGGTGAGTGAGTTTTTATAAAAGATATTAATCACGAGTGACCTGCAAATGGCTAAGGTTTGCGACTTTTCGGTTGCGAGGGTCATCGATGGAAAAGGAGGTTTATTGACTGGATATGT
>NW_003207977.1:27510-43204 GCF_000006405.1 Perkinsus marinus ATCC 50983
CCGATCTCGGATATTCAGTACCAACACTTTCCCATCTTGTCGAGGAGTCAGCCGTTTCGTCGCCTGTGTCACAACGGTGAGATTAATACGTTGAGTGGCAACAGACAGGCCTGAAGAGTCGAGAGGGTGGTATGACTGGATTACTACAGGTGAGTTTAGTACAATATTTTAAAGCTATTATATTTATTAATTTTGGATATATCATCAAGAACTATCGAGTTTCACCACCCTAGGGATATGAAAAGCACTACAGCATCAATTTAATATTTTACCCGAATTTTTAATAATTTAACCACTCCTTTTGAAAAAATATCTTTTTTTAATCTTTTACCCACTGAACTTGTTACCCGGAATTTTTATTTAATATTAAAATTAAAATTAAATTTTCACACAAACATTTAAAACATTAAAAATATTTAATTTTTTTGAAAACATACCCACTTCATTTAACGACGTTGGTTTTGGCCATGATATTTTTCAGCCCATTTTCCCGAGTGGGATGTCGGAAGCTCAGAAGAATATTATTCGCAGAATACTATCACCGGTTGATGAAGGTGAGCAGAAGTGTGGATTAAAATGCGGGGTGCCGGGATCGAACCTGGGTGCCTCCCTTTTCCACAGTCTAAACATTCCATAATGGAGTTTCACCACCCTAGTGAAAAACATTTTGCACGACTACTGCATATCCTCGCGTTTTTTTCACTTAAAACGGGTGAAACAGAAACAAATGAGAATTCCCTCTCAGAATTTACACCAACATGCGTAGTTTTGGTTGTAGGTATTGGCTCGGATTCAGCGACTGTAGACAATCTATTCGAACAGTTGAATATTGTATGTGGCTGGCCGGTGCCGCTGGCGATGATGCTGTTGGTTCGCGAGGCCTGGCGAGGAAATGTGACTATGGATGAGGACCAGAAGGCTATGTATAGGTGAGTAGTGATACCACCCTATTTGCAATTATTGAGGTAGATTGCGAACGGTTATGCAAATAAGTTTTATGAGGGAAAAATTCACCCGTGAAATGAAAAACACTAGTGAAATACATTTTTTACAGTTCACTTTACGTAAAGATAATAAATTTGTAAGGAAAATGATGTTATAGGGATCGACTAGCTGTATGTGAAGAGATATCGATCAACAGGGCGTGCGCGATTGTCATCATCGTAACACTAGGTATCTCTCCTGTTTGAGTGAGCCTTGGGATGGTCCGGCGATGATAGCGTTTACTGATGGCGATGTCCTTGGGGCTACTTTGGATAGAAATGGGCTCAGGCCTAGCAGGTGGGCGGAGCGAAGTTTTTTTGGGGGTATTTCTATTCTCGTTGAAATCGGTAACTTTTTAGTGAGTTTTACAATGTTCGGAATGTCGCAAATGCGGGAAGAGCTGCACTGGAAATAGATCTACGGTGTGATTCGAATGGTCTCGCAATATTTCGAAGGAGTGGTATGGCAATTTTTCGGTTATGTAAATTATACAGAATTATGTTGGAATTTCACCCAATTGAAAACACTAGTGAAAAAAGTATTTCACAAACCACTGCATTTTCACAGAGTATCACACCACGTAAGATGAGTGAAACTCCATTACTGTTGTAAATTTTTTTCATGCTAGTTAAATTACTCGAGAAAATTTTCCCCTAGATTTATGATTACTAAGGACGGGTTATTCGTATTATCGTCGGAAGTTGGAGTAGTCGATGTGGAGCCATCGGAAGTGGTACAGAAAGGCCGGCTTGGACCGGGCAGGATGATTCTGGTGGATACGAAACAGGGTGAGTTGGATAATTTCGTGGCGCGTGACGCTGATTTTCACGGGAAAAAATTAACCGAAAAAAGTGAATTTTACAAGGCCTGGAAAAAATACTGTAAATTTCGTGGCGAGTGACGGTGATTTTCACGGAAAAATGTTCATGCGAGAACGAGTAGAGCGAGAAAAGTGATTTTTACAAGACCTAGAGGGCGATATAATATATTTCGCGGCGAGTGATGGTGAATTTCACGGGAAAAAAATTAACCGAAATTTTACAAGCAAATTTTAAATTTAACAATTTTACAAGTTCATTTGGAAACCTTTTTTGAAAATTGTGGTGTTATAGCTTTGTGAAAATTGCGATAATTTTTGGAGGCAAATTTCACTAGGCCTAATCAGGCGATAAAAATTCGCCAAATTTCTCTCAGAATTTTAATATTGTCATCAGAATATGTAACATATTTTCCCACACTGCTTTTGATGTGATCAGGCCGAGTGGTTTTGGATAGCGAAATCAAGGATACTTTCAGCAGGATTGCACCCTTTAAAAATTTCCTGCAACAAGCGGTCTTTATAGATGCGGAATCTACAAAGAGGATTACTGTTGATGATTATGGTTCGAAGGGCAAGGTGAGCGGGTCGAAAATTTGGTACAGGAAAACATGCACATGGTGAACTACATGTGTTGATGACAATGGGAAAATTCCGAGAGAATTTTGGTGAATTTTTTTCATTGGTTTTGGCACAGGTCAACTCAGCTGAGGGAAGATATATTTCACATTCGTGAAACCGTCTGGGGAAATCGAAGCGGTTTTTTATTTGTTTCTGGCTTGAAAAACTGCTATCAGAGGACAACCCAGTATTCAGCCTTAAACGCTCATTGATTAACACGAAATACTAAAATTTAGAATTTTTCTCCGTGAGTGAAAAAAAATCGCGTCTTGCTGTTCTGCGTATTATTGGCATCGCGAGTGGCTATAGTATTCTCCTCAGGGCACACCGATGAAATTGGAAGAGTTTGCTAATTGAAAATTCGCAAATGTTTCAACTTGAAAATTATTTGTTAAGTCGCCCGTGAGTAAAAAGAATTCGCTCGTTACGTATACTTTCTTTGGGGAATACCAATAACATTAGAAATGTTTGACAACTGAAAATTCCGGCAAACTGAAAAATCGCGAAGTATTTCAAATTACGTATCAGTTTAGTTTAGAATGCGCTGATTATCGTTTTTCTCGTCATACGCATACTTTCTTTAGGGAATACCAATAACATTAGGAATGTTTGACAACTGAAAATTTCGGCAAACTGAAAAATCGCGAAGTATTTCAAATTACGTATCAGTTTAGTTCGAAATGCGCTGATTATCGTTTTTCTCGTCATACGCATACTTTCTTTAGGGAATACCAATAACATTAGAAATGTTTGGCAATTGAAAATTCCGGCAAACTGATGCGCTGATTATCGTTCTTCGTATACGTATACTTTCTTTAGGGAATACCAATAACATTGGAAGTGCTCGATATTGCCGAAGTCGCGCTGACAGAGCAGTTGGTCATGCATGGTTATGTGGCTGAGATGCTCGACATGATATTGAGCCCGATGGCGAGAGTTGGCCAGGAGCCTCTAGGTGGGCCTACTTTGAATCTTTATGTGGGGAGCCTTGGATATCTTTTGATAGTTATTATGAAATATTGATTAAAAAATGTTTGAGCTGGGGTTCGAACCCGCATGCATAGTTTTAATGAGCGAATAGAACCTAGTGTGCTTACCAAGATGGGAGTAGAATGATTATGCCGATTCTCGATCATCTCTAGTGTAACAATCACTAGTGTGTTATGCAAGTAGTATTATAAAGATACCGTATAGGTAGACCGAGATATAAGTTTCAACTGCGCACTACTCAACGACTAGAGCAGAACGATGTAGATATACATATGAGATACGTTTGCTGAGGGACAAGGCTATGTAGCTATTTACTGATGATTACTGTGAGAAATTTTAATTGGAAAAATGTCGTAGCTGGGATTCGCACCTGCGACCTCTGGTCATGTTGTCATGTTGAGAATATGGTAAACGCAGTATAGATGAGTTATGTATTGGTAAATGAATGTTGATGAACTATGTGATAAGATTAAGAGTAGGAAAAAGTCAACTACATGTGCTGATGACAACGCGAAAATTTTGGCGAAAATTTTGTCTTTTTACACTTGAAAATATCGCATTTTTCGCCGAAAAAATGAGAGTTTCTCAGAGTGTTTCTGAGTAACGCCATATGGAGCGGAAAACTCTCGCATCTGCTTCTAAGTTTCCTATACTATCAAATTATGGGTAATTTTCGGGCGCGCGCTTTTTACAAATAAGCTCAGGTTCGATGGGCCACGATGCACCACTGGCGTGTTTGTCTCGGTTGCCGTTATCATCGTTTTACTATATGCAGCAGCTTTTCGCAGAGGCGACTAACCCTGCGATTGACCCTCTAAGAGAGTCCATTGTGATGAGCTTAGAGTGCCCTATAGGGCCTCAGTTGTTGAGCTGTGACGAGCAGTGTGAGAGGGCCGATTTTGAAAGACCTCATGCGCTTGCGTGCGGACCTAATCCGGCGAGAAGGGTGGTCTTGGATGAACCGATTCTGTGCCCGTGGAGATATCAACAGCTGTTGGACTTGGACAGTGAGAGAGATGGAACGACCTTTCCGGTTAGTGTGGTGGACACGACATATAGGATCGAAGCTGGCAGGGATATTAGGAGAGGAGGAGGTGGGCGGGCGCGTAATTTTGTGGCGCGTGACGGGGATTGATAACATCATGTTGGGGTAGAATCACCTGCGTTGGTGAAAATACTAAAAACCTGAGAATTTTTTGTGTTGATATTTGAAACACAGCTGAGCTCAGGTGAGGACAGCAAATATATATTCTAACACCATGGAGTTTTACGCGTGATATGAGAAACAATAATAAAGAATATATTTCACGACTACTGCATAGTGCGAATATCGGGTTTTTTTCACGGAGTATTACGCCACTTCACGTGAAATGGATGAAATTTCAATAATGTGGAGGGTGCCGGGATTGAACCTGCGGTCTCTGGTTTTAGCTCTGAGAGATTTCTCGGGGGCGTGTGCACTCGAGTCGAGACTTCATGATATTTGCGAAGAAGCAGAGGCGGCGGTTCATGATGGTGCGGGAATATTAATTCTCTGTGATCGTCGGGCTGGTGAGTATCTTTTAATCTGTCGGAACCTCAGGAGACATGAAGATTCTTTTTAGGTCCGAGTAGGGTCCCTGTTGATGCCCTCCTCGCTGTAGGGGCGGTTCACCATCGTTTGATAAAATGCCGTTTGAGAAGCCAAACTGCTATTATAGCTGAGGTAAGTGCTCTCGTGTGAAGTGTGGGAAAAGATATGCACGTGGTCAACTACATTAGTAGGAGAGAATATGAAAATTGTGCGAAAACTTGGTTGAATTCTTATTGGTTCCTGTCTACTTCTATTTGTATACAAACGCTTAAACTCGGCTGAGGAAAGCGAACATATATTCCAACATTGAAGAAACTAATTCATTGATAATTTATAATGGACTCCAGCTTCTGTGAATATACATTAACAGAGGGATAGCAGAGGGTGGTTTGGTAGTTTTGGAATTAATTTCAGGTTGGTGCGGTATCGTCCATACACCAGATGTGTTGCCTGCTAGCGTTTGGTGCTGATGCTATTTATCCCTATCTGGCATATGCCGCTTTAACGAGGTAAATTCGGGCGTTGGTGTGTTTTCATCGTGATGGAAATGCTAAGAACATACGGAGGTTTGTGGAGGCTAGTACCGCTAGGGGCTGTGCTCGAGGAGTTTCGCCGATGACGTGTTACTCTGCCTCTAGAGTAACAGTAACAGTGTAGAGTAACTCTAGAGTAACAGTAACAGTGTAGAGTAACTCTAGAGTAACAGTAACAGTGTAGAGTAACTCTAGAGTAACAGTAACAGTGTAGAGTAACTCTAGAGTAACAGTAACAGTGTAGAGTAACTCTAGAGTAACAGTAACAGTGTAGAGTAACTCTAGAGTAACAGTAACAGTGTAGAGTAACTCTAGAGTAACAGTAACAGTGTAGAGTAACTCTAGAGTAACAGTAACAGTGTAGAGTAACTCTAGAGTAACAGTAACAGTGTAGAGTAACTCTAGAGTAGCAGTAACAGTGTAGAGTAACTCTAGAGTAGCAGTAACAGTGTAGAGTAACTCTAGAGTAACATTAACAGTGTAGAGTAACTCTAGAGTAACATTAACAGTGTAGAGTAACTCTAGAGTAACATTAACAGTGTAGAGTAACTCTAGAGTAACAGTAACAGTGTAGAGTAACTCTAGAGTAACAGTAACAGTGTAGAGTAACTCTAGAGTAACAGAAACGCGGTCCTTCACATTAGCATTTCAAGTGAGCACGTATTGTATGTTGATGGTGTCAGAGTGCGTCCGTCGAGTATGGGAGTTGGGAGGGACTCGACTGTGGTGGAGATGAGCTTAAATAAGATGGTGAAGAATTATAGGGCTGCGGCACATGCTGGAATTCTCAAAGTGAGGGGGGAGGGAAATATACCCTACCCGGGGATCGAACCCGGAATCTCCACCTTAGGAGGGTGGCGCCTTATCCATTGGGCCAGCAGGGCGTGTGTTTCGTTGATATTTGTATCACGTCCCTTCCAGGTTATGTCCAAGATGGGTATTTCATGCCTTTCGAGTTACAAAGGAGCTCAACTATTCCAGTGCATTGGCCTTGCACCTGACGTTAGGAATCTCTGTTTTGATGCATGTTTGTCATCACTTGGGGGTGTGGGCTTCCGAGCCTTACAAGAAGATGCGCTAAGGCTACACACTAATGTGAGTTGATGTTGGTAACAGAGCGAATTCCCTCCACTTTTATGGAGTTCTCTGACCTTTTTCTGATCGCAGCGATAAGTGTGTTCCGAACCTGAGCAGGAATAAAAGTACATGAAAGAATCGCGATGAAAGTTCATGCCAATTTGATATGCAAATATGTGTTATTTTTCATCACAGTCCCATTATCCCACATCCAAGTCCCTTATCATCACCATTATATATGACTAACAGTCACGAATATGACCGTTTCACTTTAGTACAGTACGTGTCAATTTGATATGCAAATGTGTGTTATTTTGTAGGACAAATGATAGTGAACAAGTTGTCGCTATCATCACAGTCCCAAACGGGTACTCTCATCATCACAACACATGTTCATAGCCATCGTTACATTGTATATGCGATATAATTTCAAATCGATTATCATTAACCTCGGAAAATAACAAACATTTGCATATCAAATTCACACGTACTGTATTTAGGCGTACCCATCTCGCCCCCTGCCACCCCTGGTCGACGCCGAAACGAGCCGCTATGCATTGCCCGAGATGGGCATGTATCATTTCCGCTCCGTCGGGAACGCATCGGAGCTCCACATGAACGCCCCTGACGTTATAGCGAAGATTCAAGTGGGTTGATTAAAAAATGACACCTGTGGGATTCGAACCTTGTGCAGGAGTCGGCCAGAAAGGACTCGCCGATCGCATACAAGGAATATGAAGATTGGGAAAACGCCTTAGTTGATGAGTGTGAACTCCGCGGGCTTTTGGAGATTTGCTATGACAAGTGTTCGCCGATCGCTGTGGAAAGCGTGGAAACGGAGACGGAAATTGTAAAGAGATTCTGCACAGGTGGGGGTTGACCTTCGCTCCGCTGTTGATGAGAGGCTTGGAATGGACCTAGTTTGTATCATACCATGTTGAGCCTCTGGATACGCTTTTGGTGGATGAGCTTCTAAGAGGAATATATGTTTGCCTTCCTCAGCTGAGCTCGGGAGTTTCCTCAATTATTGTGGAAGTTTACATACAAAGTGTAAAGAAAGCAATGTGAAATTTCCTCTCAGGATTTCTATATTGTCACCAACACATGTAATTGAACATGTGCATTTTTTACTGCACTGCCTACTACTCGTGCTCTGTCGTGACAGCATAGGAATCTCTTCCTGGAAGAACGATTTTGTGAAATTTATCTCTGCATCGCTCCGCTGACCACATTTCACAGGTGCTGTTTCTTTTGGTGCCATCTCGTCACCGACCCACGAGGCGTTGGCTATGGCGATGAACTCCCTGGGTGGCCGATCTAATACGGGAGAAGGGGGAGAGGATGAGGCCAGGTGGGATCGTATTATACCCCCCCCCTTTTGTGGGGGAATCTGCACATGTGTTGATGAGAATATGTTAGGAAAATTCTCGCATAATTTCTGTACATGAATACCGGAACTAGCGTATAAATCATCGTATTTGGCAACGAAACTCTTCTGAGCTCAGCAGCTGAGGAAAGCGATTACATATATTCCTACTCCAACACTGCATAGGAAACTCTTCTGAGCTCAGCAGCTGAGGAAAGCGAACATATATTCCTACTCCAACACTGTACAGGAAACTCTTCTGAGCTCAGCTGAGGAAAGCGAACATATATTCCTACTCCAACACTGTATAGGAAACTCTTCTGAGCTCAGCAGCTGAGGAAAGCGAACATATATTCCGACTCCAACAACACTGGCTCTTTTAGGTTTGGTGAAGATAACGAGGTGAGGTCCCGTATCAAGCAAGTAGCCTCTGGCCGATTCGGTGTAACTGCGGCGTATTTGGCGGACGCTGACGAGATTCAGATAAAACTAGCACAGGTGGGGGTTGTGGCAGTATGAGAATTCTGAGGAAATTCTCGTTGGTTTTTGTACTCGAATTCGTATGTAAACTCCTATAATTAGTGAGGGAACTCCTGAGCTCAGCTGAGGAAAGGGACGATATATTCCTACTCCAACTTTGGGTCTCGGAATTCCTATACTAGTCCTGTATGTTTTGAAACTCTAGCATGTAGTGTTGAAGAGTTGGGATATATGTTCGCTTTTCTCAGCTGAGCTCAGGCGTTTCCTCACTAAATATAGAAGCTTACATACAAATCCGTATAGAATCAATGAGAATTTCCCGAAATTTTCACCGACATATGTACATATTTGAATCTTGGTGTATACTTGAACTGTATCAGAGTAGCCACGGATATGATATTCGAGACACCGAAGTTCAGCAATCGTTGACATTAACGGTCCAATTCCGAAGTCCAGCCTTTGTCCGTATACACCGAGCCTTTCTTGGTCAGGGCGCTAAGCCGGGCGAAGGAGGGGAGTTGCCAGGGTATAAGGTGGTTGGTGCCATCGCGGAGATCCGGAAGTCCACCCCAGGGGTTGGGCTGATATCACCTCCTCCTCATCACGATATGTACAGTATTGAGGATGTGGCTCAACTGATATCGGATTTGAAACATGTGAGTGAAAGTGAATCGAGGATGGTATTATTAATTCGTTGAGGAAATGCAAGAGAGCAAGTGGTGGCGAGTCTAGTCACAGTAAAAATACAGTGTGAACCTAATCGTTTTCGACGTTGAGGAAATGCAAGAGAGCAAGTGGTGGCAAGTCTAGTTACAGTAAAAATACAGTGTGAACCAAATCGTTATGCATATCCAGGTTTTCTTCAATTTGGGAGTAGTACGACCGTAGGCTATGGAACGCTCCGGAAACGCTGGTGTCAATCGATTCACATTGTTATCATGTTGACTTTCGAACTCTCGAAAAAATTGAGGGAGTTACTTTGCATAAAGGTTTGAGCTACACCGTATGTGTTGGTGGAAAAATACCCTACCCGGGGATCGAACCCGGAATCTCTACCTTAGGAGGGTGGCGCCTTATCCATTGGGCCAGCAGGGCGTATGGATGAGGAGTTTTCGCTTGTGGTTTAGACCAATCCAACGGCAAGAATATCCCTCAAGTTGGTGTCTAAGATCGGAGTAGGCATTATCGCCGCTGGCCTAGTGAAGGGTGGTGCTGGTCACGTTGTTATTTCTGGCAACAGTGGGGGGACGGGCGCCGCGAAATGGACCAGTATTAAACACGCTGGAGGGCCGTGGGAACTGGGCCTGGCAGAGTCGCATCAGGTGAGGCGTAGCGGTGAGTGTAAGTATACGCGTATTAGATGTGAATATATAGTTGAAAATTATACGTAATATGAGTTTCACACTAGTGTAAAATATATTCCACGACTACTACATATCACCGTATTGGGGCTTTCACGGAGAATTGCGTGACTTCGCGTAAAACGGGTCGTGAAAGTCCTACATAGAGTAAATCTGGCTGATCGAATGATAGTTTTTGTAAAATATTGGAGTATGATAATCCACCAGCGAGAAGAAAAATTTTACAATTTTTTCCTTTTCGCTTTCGTGAGTTCGACTCTCGGGGATGTTATTATTCTTGCAGGTGTTGGTTTTGAATGGTCTCCGTGATCGAGTGGTGCTGCAAGCGGATGGACAGATCAGGACGGCTCGGGATGTTGTCTACGCGGGTCTGCTGGGTAGCGACGAAATTGCTATGACAACGGTGAGATCTCAGACGGTGAAATGTGTGTGGGAAGAATGTGCCGATAATCTAGGTGCCGATGATCGCGTTGGGGTGTGTTATGATGAGGAAATGTCATCTTAATACGTGCCCTGTGGGTATCGCCACTCAAGATCCGGAGTTAGTTCGAAAGTTCGCGGGCCAGCCTGAGCACTTGGTGAACTTCCTATGGCTGATGGCTGGAGAAGTGAGGCAGATTATGGCCAGACTTGGCATGAGGCGATTCGAGGTGAGTGTGGTATAGGAAAAGTGGACGGGGGAAGATTTTAAGAATGATGACTTTCCTATAATCGTTGTGAAAGGGCTTACATTCGAGTTCAAAACCGCGCGAAACGCACGGTTGACTTACTATGCTACTATACGCTGCTTACTATGCTACTACTGGTACTTACTATCCTATGCTATTATATTGATTCGGGATTCGCGAAAAGATATCTATCGTACAGTCATTTCGGTTTACTCTGTTGTTCGTTTTGGACACTTCATCACAAAAATCAGAAACCCGGATTTTGTATTGATGCAATCGAGCTTCTGGTCAAAAGCTCGTGGTTATTAACACTTCCTATCCCACCGGTTTAACACGTGCTAAAACATCACACTCCGCGGCATTTTCTACGTCGCATTACTCCTCATTGACAGTGTTAACTCATTGGAGCAGGCGAGTAATAGCCAGTATAGAGGTATAGCTGGGGGCTCAGTCACTGCTGTCTGAGCCTGCAGTATAAATCGGTAGATAGTGTGTTACACGCAGAGAGTTCGATAATGTTAACTTCTTACTCGTATAGAACTATTTCCATTAGCATGTAATAGAATATCAGGAAAATTAATGTTATACGCCGATTTATTCGATAGTTTAGGAATTCAATGTAACAAGGACTCGCCCAATGAACATGCGTGATAACTGCAAGAAATCGCAATTCCGTGATGCTGTCGTTGGAGTAATTCTTTTGTACTCAAGTAGATCTGAGTGTCGTCGTAATGAGCAATTTAAAGGAACTTCAATGGAGTTTCACGACTCGTTTTACTCGAAGTGGCGGCGTAAAACTCGGTGAAAAACGCGATATTCGCGGTGATATGCTGTAGTCGTGGAATATGTTTTTCATATCACTAGGGTGGTGAAACTCCTTTGGAGGGCCCAGCCGATGATGGTGTTATTGCAGGATTTGATCGGCCGAACGGACCTTCTTCGCATGAAGTCAGTGGTGCGTGAGAATAAGAAGACGGCAGTGATCGATTTGTCGGATATGCTTAAGCCGACTTGGGAGGCCTGGAGACGTGGGGATTCGCAGATGGGAAGGTGAGAGGAGAGTGGTATGAGCTTTGGTATTTTCTGTATAGTATGCGGCGCAATGTAAATAATTAAAGTCCCGGATCAAATTCTGGGAAACGAGGATTCGATCAGAAATATGTGTAAGAAGAACATACATACAAAATTTCGGCTGGTGACACGAAACGGCTTTTCATATTGCACGTACTGTACAAAATTTCGAGAATTTGAGCTTTTTAGTCAAAGTTATGTAGCGGGCTCTTTATACTGCGCGTACTCTCTCAGAGGTCAGCGTGGGGAAGCATCGGCTACGGAATCAACGGTTGTCGGGTCTCCCGAGTCTAGATCGTCAGTGGCTGAGGATCTCGATGAGCGCATCCTTGGTCGGGCAAGGGCGATGATAGAAGGAGATGACAGCGATCTTGCACTGGAGGTAGGGGATCACGGAGAGCGAGCTAATTTAACAATGGAGTTTCACTGGTGATGTGGAAAATACTAAGAAAAAACATATTCCACAATTCACAATTCGCGGAAATTCACACGAAGTATCACGCCACTTCACGTTAAACGGGCGGAGCTCCATTAGTATACGCTTATTAATATACATTTGATATATGGTCAGCAACCAAGGTGAAAATGATATTAAGGATAATAATAGTTTTTGTATTTGTAGGTGTGTTTATGCACTAGAATTTCACTCGTTTTACGTGAAGTAGCGTAATACTTGGTGAGAAATGCGAAGTGGTTTGTGAAATATGTTTTCCACTATTGTTTTTCGTATCGCGGGTATAACTCTATTGATAATATGAACTGCTGTGATCAGATGAAAGAGCCTATTTTGATCAACAACAGTGATCGTACGGTTGGCGCAAGGCTTTCATATGAGATTGCCAAGCACAGAGGATCGGCTGGTTTGCCCGAAGGTAGAGTGTCCGTGCCCCTTTTAGTGTGGGAAAATACGCACATGGTCATCGACATATGTTGGTGGAAATCTGAGAATTCCGGAGAGATTGTAGGGCATTCCTGTTGGGTTTCTATCCAAATTGGTATATGAACTTGTATAATTAGTGAGAAAATCTCCGAGCTCAGCTGAGGGAAGCGAACAAATATTCCTACAACGCTGTATTCCGATATTGGCAGTTGATGTAGTAGACTTTAGTAGTCATCTATAGACTGAATAGAGCGGCTTATGGTGTCGTAACTGGTCGGTTCGTTGGTGTGTGCTTCTTTTTGGGAAAATTTTGATTGTAATTTATATGTAATATTTTCTATTTACAGTTCAGCGGTTGGCTGTTAGTGTGCGAACGCTCTAGTCACTGGCTTGTTCTTATATGTGAATGGATAAAGAGATGTCTATTCCGGCTTGAGCTAATGGTTTCACCTCGTTCGCTAGACAGTGTGTCCGAGTGGTTAAGGAGGTGGACTTGAAATCCCCTGGGCTCTGCCCGCGCAGGTTCGATTCCTGCTGCTGTCGTTAATTGGTGTCACTATACATAAAAGATCATTAGTTTAGAATACCTCCTTCGGGTCGATGTGGAGATTGTCAATCCCAAGTTGGGAATATCAACTGTACAAAGTTGAGATTTCGTCTGTTTTGGAAAATCAATAGGAACCCGACTTTTTGTGACGAAATGTCTCTGGGGAGTTTGCGATTGGCTTCTGCTGGTGCAGTTGATGCCCGTGGCTTCTCTCAGGGTCGTTGCTCGTTTCCTTTTTTGGAAGTGCTGGACAGTCGTTCGGGTCGTGGTTAATGAAGGGAGTATCCTTCTCGCTAGAAGGAGAGGCAAATGATTATGTCGGGAAAGGTCTATGTGGCGGGGATATTGACATAGTAATGGCGACACGGGGAAGAATCGAACCAGGGTTCTTAGGGTTAGGAGTTTAGCGCTCTACTCACTGAGCTATTTAAACGTGGTGATGTTCGGTTATGGTTTTTCCATCCCTCAGCGGCCACCGAAACCGCGCGCGCCCGAGTTCCTCCCCGAAGACAACGTCATCGTGGGAAATGCCTGTTTGTATGGTGCCACTGGCGGAAGACTTTTCGTGAACGGTCAAGCCGGGGACAGGTGTGTTCATCGAGATTGAGGCAGTTTGATTTGATATTTGTTTAGATTTGCTGTTCGTAATAGCGGAGCAGTAGCTGTTGTCGAA
This sequence comes from Perkinsus marinus ATCC 50983, assembly GCF_000006405.1. Taxonomy (NCBI): domain Eukaryota; phylum Perkinsozoa; order Perkinsida; family Perkinsidae; genus Perkinsus; species Perkinsus marinus. The sequence continues at coordinate 41,152 of NW_003207977.1, forward strand.
GGGTGCGGAGATCATGGTTGCGAGTATATGACTCGAGGAGTTGTTGTTGTGCTTGGCACCACGGGGAGGAACTTCGCTGCTGGTATATCGCAGTGTGGGGGAAAATTCGCACATGGAAGTCTGGGGAGATGTGTATTGGTTTTTGTGAATTTCTATGTGAATTCATGTGTGGATTTTTATGATCTGGTGAGAAAACTGCAGAGCTTAGCTGAGCGAAGCGAATAAGTATTTCGACATTGCCTTCGACACTTCCGTCTAGGTTCGACATTGACATAGTTGTAGTTATAATACTTTATATTAAATTCCCATAAATGTAGGTATATCAATATGACATACTTTGTCGATGGGAGTGTAAATATGCTAAAGCTTTTCCTCAGCTTCAACGATAGCATTCGTCAAGTGTTTCCTAATAGTAGAAAACTGTCGTATGGATCTACTTCACAACATCACAAGATTCACAAAATTCTGATTGCCGAATCAGATTTTTTGTGATTGCTCATATTTTATCACAATTCCACATATACCCGATTATAGATAAATCAGTGATAGACAACATTCATGTCGAAACTGCCGGGCTCGGCTGAGGAACACTTTTCTTTGCGTTCCACAATAACATTGCTTTGGTTAGTATTCTGTCAGATTAGAGTATTTTAGGTATGTCGGGAGGTCTGGCGTATGTCTTGGACTTGGATCGCAACCACTGCAATAAACAGACCGTTTACCTGGACCCGTTGGGAGGAGACGCTCGTGAGGACAAGTAGGAGGAGATCTACGCTGTTTTTCCTACCAACGCATGTTGTGGGAAAACATACACATGGTCAACTACTGAGAAAATTTTGGGAAAGTCTCGTTGGTTTGCTCCCCTTAGCCGAGTCAAGGAGTTTGATTGCTAACTATAAAATTTTATATATGAATTCGGCTGGATGTGTACAGAAATCCAAGAGAACTTTCCCGAAATTTCCTCTCAGAATTTTCATATTGTCACCAACACGTGAGCCGCTAATCAGCAAATGATGTGAGTGTGGATACTGAGTATGCCTAGATATTATGTGGTTGTGGATGCTCAATGCGCAAGGTATATGGAGCGAAAAACTTTTTACACTTTTCGATTTGTGCATGTCATCCTTGCGCCGGGGTTATGCTAATTTTATCGGCGCGATCACAGTCATTATTGTGTTTTTTTCAGAGTTGCCCTGAAGGCGTTGTTGTCGGAGCATCTGAAGAGGACGGGTTCTCCACAAGCGGCGAAGCTTCTCGCTGACTGGGCCAACTCGATCAAGCGGTTCACGAAAGTGAGTTTCAATTGGCAATAATTTCGTGGCGAGTGACGCTGACAGGTCTTCCCTCATGAGTATAAACGCGTGTTGAAAGAAGCAATCATGGAACATGTGAAGACTGGCAGTACGGTCGCTGCGGGCATCCTCAACGACTTTGAAAATATGCGGCGTTCTTGTGTGAGCACGAAGACTTCAGCGAAAAGCGTAAGAGAATCGGATTGAAAAATCTTCGCAGTGCGTGACGTGTGAATCTTAGATAATTGCGCGATATAATTTATGGAGGAGTACGGTCGATGGTAAGGAAGATCACACGTTGGAGGCGCTGGGGTTGGGGGACGTGCCGAAGGATAATGTTGGCGATTTGCTCAATAATGTGTCTTCTGGTCGAGGGATGGCCAGGGCGTTCCGAATGGGGTAGGGAGTATTTTTAGTGACATGTGCTGGCGTGCTGAGAAGGTCAGTGGTATATGAGCTTTTCTTGAGATATTCTTGAAAACAGTAGTGAAAACTTTATAGTGTCACTTTGGTACACGGTAATTTTCTAGAGACCTTTTTAGTGACATGTGCTGGCGTGCTGGAAGGGCACTAGTGATGTGTATGAGTTTTTTGAGATATTGAAGGCAGTAGTGGAAACTTTATGGCGTTACTTTGGTAACTTTTTAGTGACATGTGCTGGCGTGCTTGGGAGGTGAACGTTCAATGTTGTAGGCAGTGTGGGAATATATGCACATGGTCAACTACATGTGTTGGTGACAATATGAAAATTCTGAGGAAAT
>NW_003207977.1:43304-47938 GCF_000006405.1 Perkinsus marinus ATCC 50983
ATCCGATGATTTCGCGCGCCCCGAAATCGAGAGTGCTTGACTGGGAGGAAATATACAGCAAGAAGCCGCATAGATCGAGACTGTGGGTTCGAACCCTGGTGAGCGCATTTTTTAATGTAATTAATTGGCCAGATATGACCAGTTGCTGACGACTCAGACTGCTAGATGTATGGACTGTGGCACGCCGACTTGTCACTATCCCAATACGGGAGGAGGAGGATGTCCGTTGGGAAATCGCATACCAACATTTAATCAACTCGTATATGAAGGGCAGTGGAAATTGGCTTTGGATCGTCTGCTTGATACGAATAACTTCCCGGTGAGCAACTTGAAGTGTCGAAGGATATATGTTGCATTTTCTTAGTTGAGCTCGGGAGTGTTTCACACAAGAATTTGGGTATAAGAATTTTCCTCAGAATTTTCATATTACCAATAACGTATGTGGTTTACCATGTGCAGATTTTCCTTGTATGCTGGAAGATTTTTCCATGAACGAAATTTCCCTTCACAGGATGCTAAAAAACGAAGAGAATTTTAATTTCTCTCATTGGTAGAATATTGGAGTTTCACCATCCGTGTAACGTGAAGTGGCGTAATACTCGGTGAAAAACGCGATATTCGTGGTGATATGCAATAGTCGTGAACATCACTAGGGTTGTGACACTCCAATGTTTTAGGAGTTCACAGGAACCGCATGCCCAGCACCATGCGAAGAAGCGTGTGTGCTCAGTATCAACGAGCCCGCCGTTACTATCAAAAGTGTCGAGTTGGCAATTATCGAACATGCTTTTCAAAAGGGTTGGATACAGCCGATGCCGCCTCTTACGAGGTGGGGAAAAGCGTCACGCGCCATGAAATTAAATGGTTGATTTTAGAACGTACAAGACGGTTGCGATAGTGGGCAGCGGACCTGCGGGGTTGGTTGCGGCGGCTCAGTTGAATAAGGCTGGACACAGCGTAAGTCAGCTGAATTTTTCGATGAAAATTGGTATGAAGTTTGCCGGAAATCTTGGGAGGGGGTTTGTGATTTTCTATAGTAGAGCAGATTTCGAGTAGGAATTTTTGCATATCGAATTTATACGTACTGTGGTACACCTTTTTTTTCAGGCTCAAAATCAGGAGAGTAAAATTCGACTCTAGTAGGGTGGAAGTTGAGAATCGTAAATGAAATATATGAATTCGAAAACGCAAGTTCAAATTCGTCAAACCCAAGAGAAAGTTGGAAAAAGACTTTGATCAGGTGACTGTCTTCGAGAGGGCCGATCGAATCGGCGGTTTGTTGGTGTATGGGATTCCGAATATGAAATTGGATAAGATCGATAAAGTGCAGAGGAGAGTTGAGATACTCCAACAGGAGGGAATAGAGTTCAAGACAGGTTGGTGTTGTGATTTGTGGATGTTCTCGCGGGAAGGGAAAATATTTTTATTTTTGCCAGAATGGAATTTATGGAAAACAAAGAAGAAACACAAAAAGAAAGTTTTCGGAATAAATGACATGAAACAACTTATTGGGGGGGAATTGATCTCACGACCTTTCGGTTGTCAGTCTGTTGATGTACTCGTTGCCCAATTTGCAGATATCGAAATCGGCGTGGAGCCCTATACCCTACCATCTCTACGGGCTGGCTATGATGCTGTGCTTTTGGCCACTGGGGCTACCCAGTCTCGAGACACGCTAACGAGGATACCGGGTCGACAGTTGAAGGGCATTTATCAGGTGTTTCCATTGAATGTTTGGGGAGCATAACTTAGCGGTTTTTCCTCTCGCGTTCTTTACATGATTGATCTCTGATATTTTCTTGATACTAGATATGTAAGTATATGTTGATGTCGTGGTACGTCGTTTCTCATCTGACTAGGCCGAATTGTCGTAGGCGTTGGATTTTGAACTCCCCTACATACTTGTTGCTGGTGAAGGGATCAGCTTAGTCTGTTGAATATAGCCTGATATCAGCAATGCTGTGAAAATATGTGAATTATGGTATATATTAGTAATGGAGTCTCACAATAGTGATATGAAAAACAAAATTTACAACTACTGCATGCCGCGAATATCGCGTTTTTCACCGAGTGTCACGCCACTTCACGTAAAACGGGTCGTGAAACTCCAATATAAAATGAATAGTAAGGTAACAGTATTTGGTATTAATAAATACATCCAATTCTAATATATATTAATAGAGTCGGAGTTTCACCACCCTAGTGATATGAAAAACGCTAGTGAAGAACATATCTCACGACTACTGCATATCACCGCGAATATCGCGTTTTTCACCGAGTTTTACGACGCCACTTTACGTAAAACGGGTCGTGAAACTCCAATATCTAATAGTAATAATATGAATCATACTATCGTAGTATATCGATCCTCATCCGAGCCGCATTGTCGTAGGCGTTGGTATCTATAAACTCCCACACACGAAATCGTTTTTATTTCCAGTGTAATTTACTCGTTGACGACTCTTCGTGATGAGCTTGAAATTTTTTTTCTACGGTCTCAGGCGATGGACTTCCTCTCACTATCGCAGAAAAGTTGGCTGGACTCTGAGCACGATGACGATAAGTAAATTTGATGCTTAATTTCGTGGCGCGCGACATTTTCTTGAGTAGGTTCATCGATTGTGCTGGTCGTAAGGTGGTGGTCATTGGTGGAGGCGACACTGCTGTTGATTGCGTTGCCACGGCGATCCGTCTGGGCGCGGAAAGCGTTCTGCAGTTTTCTAGAAGGCCGGTGAGTCCACGTGGTTGTCTGTGGAGATCTCCTTGTTATTTTGATATAAACTTCGTGATGAGCGCGGGTTCGATCCCCGGCGAGGGCATTTTTCGAGCATTTTTTTATTGTTAACGGCTACGGTGCACGGAAATACGGGAGATGAGTAAATGATGAAGAAATGGTGTTCGGGGTGTTCGTAATTATCCCGGGTTCGATCCCCGGTGCGGGCATTTTTCGCTTGCTGACGGTCATGGTGTACAACGGTTTTGGTCAGTACACGGCATAGGTTGGTGATGAGAGTGTTGGGGGTCGGTAGGCCTTCCTTATCTCCCATTGAGGGAACGCCACAACTAGAGGACTTGTAGGAAGAACTTATCTATCAATATAATCAATAGTAGGCTCACTTGACGCTAGGCTAAGATATGCACTGCGACACGGAGCAATAGCCAAGGAAACAACTGGCATAGAAACGAACACAATCAATGAGTATCCCCATATTTTTCGCGACATATATGAGTTTACTTTCCCGAATGGTATTTGCCTCGAGAACTCAACTGATGTAGTCGTAGAGAAATAGTGTGAAAAAATGGAGGCACAGAAAATGCGCTAAGTCACAGTATATACTCCACTCGCTTCGCAATGATCGGTGATTAGAATATATGAATTTATTGTCATAGTTTGATAATGGGCATTATCAAAATGCTTTTCCAGTTTTGGAGGTTGGTTTTTGGCGGATTTCAAAAAATCGATTTTCCTATCGGTATCGTCAGGCGGCATCAAAGGCGAAGAGCCGGTGGCCCTTCTGGGACGAGGATGTGTATAGAGTTGAATATGCCCACGAGGAGGTGAGGTCTCGGGTTCGAATCCTGGTGGTGGCATAATTATAGTGTGTTATTGAGCAGTTATGCATATTTCAATTTGGGAGTAGTACGACTATAGACTATGAAACGCTTCTAAAACGTTGGTGTCAGTCGATTTACATCGGAGTTTCACCCTAGTGATATGAAGAACACTAGTGAAAAACATATTTCACGACTACTGCATATCACGGCGAATGTCGCGTTTTTCACCACTTCGCGTAAAAGGAGTGAAACTCCGATGTTATTATGTTAACTTTCGAAATTGAAGGTGTTGAAAACATTACTTTATAAAACGGTATGGTTCACACTGTAGGTGCAAGCCATTCATGATAGAGACCCCAGGGAGTACGAAGTCCAGACGAAGGCGTTTGTGGGAGAGGACGGTGTGTTGAAAGGCATCGAGACTGTACGGGTATCGTTCGATCTGGTCGCGAGAAGCACTAAACCTGTTGAAGGTGAGCTTTTGCTCTTTTGATTGGATTCAATCGAGTATTGCTTATGAGTAGTATCTATTTTTCTCTGCGAAGTGATGCAGAGTAATGGTATACTCGCTGATATCATTTCGAAATGACCCAATTTCTATTAGGATGAGCATATTTCCAATGAGGTTTTCATCAGCTTTAGGCTGTGGTTTTTCATCCTTTTCCGGCAGCAGGCAAACGTGGGATGATCTGACGCCGTCATTTCGTATGTAAATTTTTGCTTGTGCGGTATGGAATGCTATTGACTAGAAATGCTATTCTCGGAATAGTGTAGAGTGTATTGGGATTTATATTTTGCTAATTAATGACTTATATTGATTTCCATTAGAATAAACTTTTTTCATGAAGGTTTTCATCAGCATTGGAATGTTGTTTTCGGTAGAATTAGGTGCTGTAGTTGTTTTCTATGTACACTTTCGCTCATATCTCTTGCAGGCTTCTCGTGACTGTGATTTGTGACAGTACGTGTGAATTTGATATGCAAATGTGTGTTATTTTCCGAGATTATGATAATCGATTTGAAATTATATCGCATATACAATGTAACGATGGCTATGAACATGTGTTGTGATGATGAGA
>NW_003207977.1:48038-52261 GCF_000006405.1 Perkinsus marinus ATCC 50983
ACAGTAACAGTGTAGAGTAACTCTAGAGTAACAGTAACAGTGTAGAGTAACTCTAGAGTAACAGTAACAGTGTAGAGTAACTCTAGAGTAACAGTAACAGTGTAGAGTAACTCTAGAGTAACAGTAACAGTGTAGAGTAACTCTAGAGTAACAGTAACAGTGTAGAGTAACTCTAGAGTAACAGTAACAGTGTAGAGTAACTCTAGAGTAACAGTAACAGTGTAGAGTAACTCTAGAGTAACAGTAACAGTGTAGAGTAACTCTAGAGTAACAGTAACAGTGTAGAGTAACTCTAGAGTAACAGTAACAGTGTAGAGTAACTCTAGAGTAACAGTAACAGTGTAGAGTAACTCTAGAGTAACAGTAACAGTGTAGAGTAACTCTAGAGTAACAGTAAAAGTGTAGAGTAACTCTAGAGTAACAGTAACAGTGTAGAGTAACTCTAGAGTAACAGTAACAGTGTAGAGTAACTCTAGAGCAACAGTAACAGTGTAGAGGAGCTCTAGAGTAACAGTGTAGAGTAACTCTAGAGTAACAGTAACAGTGTAGAGTAACTCTAGAGTAACAGTAACAGTGTAGAGTAACTCTAGAGTAACAGTAACAGTGTAGAGTAACTCTAGAGTAACAGTAACAGTGTAGAGTAACTCTAGAGTAACAGTGTAGAGTAACTCTAGAGTAACAGTATAGAGTAACTCTAGAGTAACAGTAGATTTGAAAGTATATCGCATATACAATGTAACGATGGCTATGAACATTTGTTGTGATGATGAGAGTACCCGTTTGGGACTGTGATGATAGTGACAACTTTTTCACTATCATTTGTCCTACGAAATAACACACATTTGCATATCAAATTGCCACGTACTCAACGTGGATGAAATTTAATCTCTTACATATGTTGCGCATAGATTGATTCATACCTGTCTAGAAATTAACGCGGTCTTTCACATTAGCATTTCAAGTGAGCACGTCTTGTATGTTGGTGTCAGAGTGCGTCCGTCGAGTATGGGGGTTGGGAGGGACTCGACTGTGGTGGAGATGAGCTTAAATAAGATGGTGAAGAATTATAGGGCTGCGGCACATGCTGGAATTCTCAAGGTGAGGGGGGAGGGAAATATACCCTACCCGGGGATCGAACCCGGAATCTCCACCTTAGGAGGGTGGCGCCTTATCCATTGGGCCAGCAGGGCGTGTGTGTCGTTGGTATTTGTATCACGTCTCTTCCAGGTTATGTCCAAGATGGGTATTTCATGCCTTTCGAGTTACAAAGGAGCTCAACTGTTCCAATGCATTGGCCTTGCACCTGACGTTAGGAATCTCTGTTTTGATGCATGTTTGTCATCACTTGGGGGCGTGGGCTTCCGAGCCTTGCAAGAAGATGCGCTCAGGCTACACACTAATGTGAGTTGATGTTGGCAATAGAGCGAGTTACTCTACTTTTATGGAGTTCTCTGACCTTTTTCCGACCGCAGGGATAAGTGTGTTCCGAACCTGAGGAGGAATAAAAGTACATGAAAGAATCGCGATGAACGTACATGCCAATTTGATATGCAAATGTGTGTTATTTTGTTGGACAAATGATAGTGAACAAGTTGTCGCTATCATCACAGTCCCAAACGGGTACTCTCATCATCACAACACATGTTCATAGCCATCGTTACATTGTATCTGCGATATAGTTTCAAATCGATTATCATTACCTTCATAAAATAACACACATTTGCATATCAAATTGACACGTACTGTATTTAGGCGTATCCCTCTCGCCCCCTGCCACCCCTGGTAGACGCCGAGACGAGCCGCTATGCACTGCCCGAGATGGGTATGTATCATTTCCGCTCCGTTGGCAACGCATCGGAACTCCACATGAACGCCCCTGATGTTATAGCGAAGATTCAGGTGGGTTGATTAAAAAATGACACCTGTGGGGTTCGAACCTTGTGTAGGAGTCGGCCAGAAAAGACTCGCCGACAGCATACAAGGAATATGAAGATTGGGAAAACGCCTTAGTCGATGAGTGTGAACTACGCGGGCTTTTGGAGATTTGCTATGACAAGTGTTCGCCGATCGCTGTGGAAAGCGTAGAAACGGAGACTGAAATTGTGAAGAGATTCTGCACAGGTGGGGGTTGACCTTCGCTCCGCTGTTGGTGAGAGGCTTGGAATGGACCTAGTTTGTATCATACCATGTTGAGCCTCTGGATACGCTTTTGGTGGATGAGCTTCTAAGAGGAATATATGTTTGCCTTCCTCAGCTGAGCTCGGGAGTTTCCTCAATTATTGTGGAAGTTTACATACAAAGTGTAAAGAAAGCAATGTGAAATTTCCTCTCAGGATTTCTATATTGTCACCAACACATGTAATTGAACATGTGCATTTTTTACTGCACTGCCTACTACTCGTGCTCTGTCGTGACAGCATAGGAATCTCTTCCTGGAAGAACAATTTTGTGGAATTTATCGCTGCATCGCTCCGCTGACCACATTTCACAGGTGCTGTTTCTTTTGGTGCCATCTCGTCACCGACCCACGAGGCGTTGGCTATGGCGATGAACTCCCTGGGTGGTCGATCTAATACGGGAGAAGGGGGAGAGGATGAGGCCAGGTGGGATCGTATTATACCCCCCCCCCTTTTGTGGGGGAATCTGCACATGTGTTGATGAGAATATGCTAGGAAAATTCTCGCATAATTTCTGTACACGAATACCCGAATTAGCGTATAAATCATCGTATTTGGCAACGAAACTCTTCTGAGCTCAGCAGCTGAGGAAAGCGATTACATATATTCCTACTCCAACACTGCACAGGAAATTCTTCTGAGCTCAGCTGAGGAAAGCGAACATATATTCCTACTCCAACACTGTATAGGAAACTCTTCTGAGCTCAGCAGCTGAGGAAAGCGATTACATATATTCCTACTCCAACACTGTATAGGAAACTCTTCTGAGCTCAGCTGAGGAAAGCGATTACATATATTCCTACTCCAACACTGTATAGGAAACTCTTCTGAGCTCAGCTGAGTAAAGCGAACATATATTCCTACTCCAACACTGTATAGGAAACTCTTCTGAGCTCAGCTGAGGAAAGCGAATATATATTCCCACTCCAACAATACTGGTTCTCCTAGGTTTGGTGAGGATAACGAGGCGAGGTCTCGTATCAAACAAGTGGCCTCTGGCCGGTTTGGTGTAACTGCGGCGTATTTGGCGGACGCTGACGAGATTCAGATCAAACTAGCACAGGTGGGGGTTTTGGCAGTATGGAAATTCTGAGGAAATTTTGGGAAATTCTCGTTGGTTTTTGTACTCGAATTCGTATATAAACTCCTATAGAGAAGAGTTTCCTCACTGTAGTGAGGAAACTCTTCTGAGATCAGCTGAGGAAAGGGAACATATATTCCTACTCCAACACTGTATAGGAAACTCTTCTGAGCTCAGCTGAGGAAAGCGAACATATATTTCTACTTTAATACTGTGGGTTTCGGAATGGGCGAATGTGGGTTGAATATTTCCTATCGCCTCCCGCATGTTTTGAAACTCTAGAATGCAGTGTTGGAGTAGGAATATATGTTCGCTTTCCTCAGTTGAGCTTAAGAGTTTCCTCACTAACTGCACACGTTTACATACAAATCCGTGTAGAATCAATGAGAATTTCCCGAAATTTTCACCAACATATGTACATATTTTTCCCTCCCTTGGTCAGGGCGCTAAGCCAGGGGAAGGAGGGGAGTTGCCAGGGTATAAGGTCGTCGGTGCCATCGCGGAGATCCGGAAGTCCACCCCGGGGGTTGGGCTGATATCACCTCCTCCTCATCACGATATGTACAGTATTGAGGATGTGGCTCAACTGATATCGGATTTGAAACATGTGAGTGAAAGTGAATCGGGGATGGTATTATCAATTCGTTGAGGAAATGCAAGAGAGCAAGTGGTGGCAAGTCTAATCACACTAAAAATACAGTGTGAACCAAATCGTTTTCAACGTTGAGGAAATGCAAGAGAGCAAGTGGTGGCAAGTCTAGTCACACTAGAAATACAGTGTGAAACAAATCGTTATGCATATCTAGGTTCTCTTTAATTTGAGAGTAGTACGACTATAGGCTACTGACCGCTCCTGAAACGCTGGTGTCAATCGATTCACATTGTTATCATGTTGACTTTCGAACTCTTAAAAAAATTGAGGGAGTTACTTTGCATAACAGTTTGCTCCACACCGTATAATGTGT
>NW_003207977.1:52361-55285 GCF_000006405.1 Perkinsus marinus ATCC 50983
ATATATTCATACTCCAACACTGTATAGGAAACTCTTCTGAGCTCAGCTGAGGAAAGCGATTACATATATTCCTACTCCAACACTGTATAGGAAACTCTTCTGAGCTCAGCTGAGGAAAGCGATTACATATATTCCTACTCCAACACTGTATAGGAAACTCTTCTGAGCTCAGCTGAGGAAAGCGAACATATATTCCTACTCCAACACTGTATAGGAAACTCTCCTGAGGTCAGCTGAGGAAAGCGATTACATATATTCCTACTCCAACACTGTATAGGAAACTCTCCTGAGCTCAGCTGAGGAAAGCGAATATATATTCCTCGTACTCCAACACTGGTCGTAGATATCGCATGTGGAGGAAAGGGCACTATAAAGGCTCCAAGGACTTACCACTCGTTGTTGACATCGATCGCTTTCTAGCGGAGCAATTCCCTCATCAATGGGAAAAATTCACGGAAGGACTCAAAAAGGTGGGATTGTCCTTTTTTGAAAATTTTCCGGATTTTTTCCCTCCCAACCAGACGCCGGGAGCATCGGATCCTCTAACACCAGCAGTTAGATCTTTGGTGAAAGCAACAGCACGGAGCTCTCCCGCGGGTGGTCATTCGAGGAAGCCCTCCATAGGGTCTGATGGGAAACGAGGCTCTGCTGATATCGAGGATGTGGTGACGGGTATGAGGAGGTGAGCGTTGAGGAAATGCAAGATTGCAAGATTTAGATATGAGACCGGCTAGTGTGGCCTTCCCTGATAAGCGGGCTGGGTTCAAGTTGTATTCCCGACGGAATCCGACGATTTCGCGCGCCCCGAAATCGAGAGTGCTTGATTGGGAGGAAATATACAGCAAGAAGCCGCATAGATCGAGACTGTGGGTTCGAACCCTGGTGAGCGCATTTTTTAATGTAATTAATTAGATATGACCAGTTGCTGACGACTCAGACTGCTAGATGTATGGACTGTGGCACGCCGACTTGTCACTATCCCAATACGGGAGGAGGAGGATGTCCGTTGGGAAATCGCATACCAACATTTAATCAACTCGTATATGAAGGGCAGTGGAAATTGGCTTTGGATCGTCTGCTTGATACGAATAACTTCCCGGTGAGCAACTTGAAGTGTCGAAGAATATATGTTGGATTTTCTTAGTTGAGCTCGGGAATGTTTCACACAAGAATTTGGGTATAAGAATTCTCCTCAGAATTTTCATATTATTCAATAACGCATGTGGTTTATCATGTGCAGATTTTCCTTGTATGCTGGAAGATTTTTCCATGAACGAAATTTCCCTTCACAGGATGCTAAAAAACGAAGAGAATTTTAATTTCTCTCATTGGTAGAATATTGGAGTTTCACCATCCGTGTAACGTGAAGTGGCGTTATACTCGGTGAAAAAGGCGATATTCGTGGTGATATGCAATAGTCGTGAAATATGTTTTTTCATATCACTAGGGTTGTGAAACTCCAATGTTTTAGGAGTTCACCGGAACCGCATGCCCAGCACCATGCGAAGAAGCATGTGTGCTTAGTATCAACGAGCCGCCCGTTACTATTAAAAGTGTCGAATTGGCGATTATCGAACATGCCTTTCAAAAAGGTTGGATACAGCCGATGCCGCCTCTCACGAGGTGGGGAAAAGCGTCACGCGCCACGAAATTAAATAGTTGATTTTAGAACGTACAAGACGGTTGCGATCGTGGGCAGCGGACCTGCGGGGTTGGTCGCGGCGGCTCAGCTGAATAAGGCTGGACACAGCGTAAGTCAGTTGAATTTTTCGATGAAAATTGGTATGAAATTTGCCGAAAATCTTGAGAGGGGGTTTGTGATTTTCTATAGTAGAACAGATTTCGAGTAGGAATTTTTGCGTACTGTGGTACACTTTTTTCAGGGTCAAATTCAGGAAGTGAAAAAATCGAAATCAGGAGAGTGAAATTTGACTCTAGTAGGGTGGAAGTTCAGAATCGTAAATGAAATATATGAATTCTGACAGAAAAAAGGACTTTGCTTGGCTTGTGGTCAGGTGACTGTCTTCGAGAGGGCCGATCGAATCGGCGGTTTGTTGGTGTATGGGATTCCGAATATGAAGTTGGATAAGATCGATAAAGTGCAGAGGAGAGTTGAGATACTCCAACAGGAGGGAATCGAGTTTAAGACAGGTTGGTTTTGTGATTTGTGGATGTTCTCGCGGGCAGGGGAAAATATTTTTTTTATTTTTGCCAGAATGAAATTTATGGAAAACAAAGAAGAAACACAAAAAGAAAGTTTTCGGAATAAATGACATGAAAAAACTTATTGGGGGGATTTGATCTCACGACCTTTCGGTTGTCAGTCTGTTGATGTACTCGTTGCCCAATTTGCAGATATCGAAATCGGCGTGGAGCCCTTTACCCTATCATCACTACGGGCTGGCTATGATGCTGTGCTTTTGGCCACTGGAGCTACCCAGTCTCGAGACACACTAACGAGGATACCGGGTCGACAGTTGAAGGGCATTTATCAGGTGTTTCCATGAAATGCTCGCGGAGCATAACTTGGCGGTTTTCCCTCTCGCGTTCTTTACATGATTGATCTCTGATATTTTTTTGATACTAGATATGTAAGTATATGTTGATGTCGTGGTACGTCGTTTCTCATCTGACTAGGCCGAATTGTCGTAGGCGTTGGATTTTGAACTCCCCTACATACTTGTTGCTGGTGAAGGGATCAGCTTAGTCTGTTGAATATACCCTGATGTCAGTAATGCTGTGAGAATATATAAATTATGGTATGTATTAGTAATGGAGTTTCACAATAGTGATATGAAAAACAAAATTTACAACTACTGCAGGCCGCGAATATCGCGTTTTTCACCGAGTGTCACGCCACTTCACGTAAAACGGGTCGTGAAACTCCAATATAAAATGAATAGTAAGGTAACAGTATTTGGTAT
>NW_003202013.1:0-913 GCF_000006405.1 Perkinsus marinus ATCC 50983
TCGATCAGAAGGTTTTGCTCTTGCACTACCTCGCTTCTGAAAAGGTCTCGGATTTTAATACAACACCAGTCAGGTATATAGACTGACAGCTGTGGAATTCGAACCCACGCCCTTGCGGACTGACGCCTGAAGCCAGCGCCTTAGACCACTCGGACAAACTGTCGATGAGTACTTTAAGATTCATAGCCGAGGTGATGCATCGCTCTGCCAAACCAAAGGGCAAAGAAATGGGTTGAACGGTATCTGCGAGTTGCGATGGCGCAATATCGATCAGAAGGTTTTGGTCTTGCACTACCTCGCTTCTGAAAAGGTCTCGGATTTTAATACAACACCAGTCAGATATATAGACTGACAGCTGTGGGATTCGAACCCACGCCCTTTCGGGCTGGCGCCTTAAGCCAGCGCCTTGGACCACTCGGCCAACCTGTCGATGAGTGCTTTAAAAATCATAGCGGAGAAGATGCGTTACACTATAGGACATGACACAAAAACGGTTTCGAACCGTTTCCGCGGAATGCGTTCTTCATCAAATCTCACGAAGAGAAATTTCTTACAGCTGTGGGATTCGAACCCACGCCATTGCGGACTGACGCCTGAAGCCAGCGCCTTAGACCACTCGGCCAAACTGTCGATGAGTGCTTCAAGATTCATAGCCGAGGTGATGCATCGCTCTGCCAAACCAGAGGACACAAAAAATTTATTGAACGGATTCTGCGAGGTGCGATGGCACAATATCGATCAAAAGGTTTTGGTCTTGCACTACCTCGCTTCTGAAAAGGTCTGGGTTCTCAATATAACACCAGTCAGGTATATAGACTGACAGCTGTGGGGTTCGAACCCACGCCCTTTCAGACTGGCGCCTTAAGCCAGCGCCTTAGACCACTCGGCCAAACTGTCGATGAGTGCTTCAAAA
>NW_003206182.1:0-1116 GCF_000006405.1 Perkinsus marinus ATCC 50983
TCGAATGCTGACAGTTCCATGGCTTTTTTCATGGAATTCGCCAGAACCACTTCCCTGCATTCGGGCCCCACAAACATGCTCAGCCACTAATCAATATTCTTCACAACTAACATGTTGGCCGGTCCGTTAAGGTCGCATAAGATAGTCAACCGAGCTTTGCACTCGAGACTTCCTGCAGGAGGGTGATCAGACTTGACGCATCTCCAGCCGCTCCTCGAACGTTCGGGCTCGTTACGATCCCTCCTGAATAGGTAGCCTTTGAAAGACTTCACGTAGAGACTGAAATTCAAACATAATGTCAAGAGGATCACCCAGAGCTAGAACCAATCTTTGCGCTCAAAAGTTCTCGTGCGCAACGAATTATGCGCTGAAATATCGCAGTATGCCCTCAAACTGAATCCATCACCAAATTCCTGACGCTGGCACTAAACGCCCTAAAATGCCAGTCTAACAGGGAGAGCGCGCGACTTTCATGCGGATGACCCAGGTTCAAATCCCAACAAGATTAAAATCTTCGATATGTATCTCCTGGAATTAAATATTGATGTCTCTGTCAGTCAAGTGATACGTACGTCTACTATTATTCGTTAGTCGGCTTACTGGAGGTTTTGCTTTGCGTTAGTTAGACGCTTTGTCCGACATTTACGAGTATTATCAAGTTCCGTACTGGGACAATATTCGCCTTCTGTAGTTTAGAGTCTCTCTTCCGACACCTTGAAACACTTCGCTAAACGCAACAATCAACAAATTCAGATGGGGTCACTGTAACATGGATAGAAACTACGAGCGAACATGCGGTTATGCGAGTTCAGCTATAATCACATAGGACGCTTTCTTCGATACATGGGTGAGTTCAGCGGCTCGACTTCAACTGCCAGTAAGAGAGTGTTTATTAGCAGAAGCCCGCGTCCCACATACTCCTCACGGGTGACCGATTTCTGTGATATAGTGTCCAAAATGGACAGAGAAAACCGAAATGACTAAACGATAGAGAATTTTGCGTAGATTCAGAATATGTTATCATTTCTGTTTTATTACCGAGTATGATAGCCTAAAAATCGATTATGCGTTTTTCGCGTTTCGCGCGCGCCCGTGGAAGAGTTTAGCCTGATATAT
>NW_003202832.1:0-1088 GCF_000006405.1 Perkinsus marinus ATCC 50983
TCAGGCCTTCTAATGATGACATATTGCCATGGTGCAAACCGACAAGCGTGTTATGATATATAATAATCTCGCGACCAGACTGAACGCGTGATTCAAACACTTCTCTGCATTTATCAATAGATTTGACGTAATGCGTTGAAGAGAAGAATCGCGTGATCAAGGAACACGTGATATCACCACAACACAGTCGAGTTTGCGAGTACCTCGAGAGATACTCACAGGCGCAAGCCTCCTTTCGGAGGGGCTACAATACGAGATTATAGCCTTGCAAATTAATACGCCTGCCTTCACAAGCGCACATAACGAACCACCTCCGAAGAGTTAGTTCAAGCGGGATACAAAGCATTGAGTTGCGTTAACAACAAAATGTTTGTATCGGGAAGAAGAGCGACACTGATATGTATGTACAAAGAGGAAAGATCCCCTTTGTGCAGTATGCGTTGAGATTTCTACTGGTTCACGGAATTCTGCAAATCGCAGTGCTTATCGCACTTCGCTGCGTCCTTCATCGATTCTCGAGCCGAGGCATCCATCGTTGAGAGTTTGGAATTTCGTTTTGAAATACCAAAATCCAAAATTGGATTTGGATACTATGACTAGTACAATGGTTCATAGGAATTAATCACCTTAACAAGTTAAGGTGGGGGGATCCAAACAAAGCGGGGATCCCATCTCGCAACTCTCTAACAAAAGAGCAAGAGAGAGCGAGACCGCTGGTTTCTCAGAGAATGAATCGGTGTGAATGATCCTTCCGCAGGTTCACCTACGGAAACCTTGTTACGACTTCTCCTTCCTCTAAGTGATAAGGTTTGCAGAACTTCCCGCGAAGAGAACAGAAACTGAACTAATCGCAGTCCGGACAGCTCACCGGATCACTCAATCGGTAGGAGCGACGGGCGGTGTGTACAAAGGGCAGGGACGTAATCAACGCAAGCTGATGACTTGCATTTACTAGGAATTCCTCGTTGAAGACGAATTATTTGCATCGTCTATCCCTAGCACGACACGATTTCAAAAGATACCCTAAACCTACCGGGCAAGGAAATACTTGTGATCGTGTCAGTGTAGCGCGCGTGCAGCCCAGAACA
>NW_003204049.1:0-1123 GCF_000006405.1 Perkinsus marinus ATCC 50983
CTGTCCCTTGTATATGCGTTCGTGTCCCCGTGACATGTCCCCGTGTCTCAAGAGCACTATTAAGCTCGGAAACGGTGGAATACATTAATGATCATCATCATCATGGTAGAGGTTCGAACGGTTGTGAACCCTGCTGTCCCTGCTTCCCCTCATCACCATAACACATCTCACTCTTCCAATACGTACTCTGACTATCTCTAAATACTTCCATAGCCTTGTCATGAGCTCGATAGAAGCCATGCTTACTAGCACTGTACGTAGCCGTCCTGGGTCTAAAGATGGATCTATTCCCTAGCCGGTCGTCGTCGTAGCCATTGTGATGACTGACCTTCCATTCTGCCAATAACTTACTGCCCATCCCTGCATCCTCTCATCCCACATAATAGAATCATTACTACTCTTATGAGAGGGACGAGCATGGACTCTACCACTACCCTTCAACTCTTCATAGAACTTCTTGGCTTCCTCCTTTGACCATTTGATACCAAACTTCTTTACCTATTCAGAGGTCTCGGGTTCAATCCGTGCTGCCAGCATCTTACCGGGAAAGGCTTAGCATTGAGTTTCTCATGTTCATACCAATAAACTTCCCAACACTCAGAATAATCATCCCATCGTATGTTAGGATCTGGACTGTCGTAATAGTCATCATCCAGTGTTACCTATCACTAACTGTCTAAATGTAACATCTCATTACACTACGATCGTCTACATTCAATAACAGCACAAGTTCCGAACATAACGTTCGAGCAGCAGATCTAATATCTCTATTCATATAGCTACCTACTTACCACCTACTACTGGCTCTATAACCCACTACTTCATTGCTTACTTCGATACATTCATTACAAACTGCTACAAGGACTCCAATCAGTAATCAGTGCTAGCCCGAATGTGGAACTTCAGATGATGATGATGATTAATCGCCTCTCTCGTGTACCTCCTTTATTCTCTCCAAATGAACTGGTTGATATCTATTTGCATTAGCTGAACGGAAACGATTACCGATACCCCAACGGAAGACTCGCTGATGAACTCCTTCTGTTTTAATATAATCTGATTTACGTAAGACTTTACCACAATACCGAATTGGACTTATCCTCATCATAATAATAATGATCCA
>NW_003207567.1:0-2582 GCF_000006405.1 Perkinsus marinus ATCC 50983
ACTATTGCTGACCTAGACATAGCCACTGAAAGGGCGCCCCGTCGTCGGAACCGGCCGAATCGGCCGTGAGTGGCAGCCGTGAACGCTGCCGAATCGGCAGCATTCACGGCTTCAGACACTTGTTAAGCTTCGGAGATACGCCAGTGATATCCTCTTCGGAGACTACCAAGCATTAGAGAAAATTCATTCCCCTGGTGGTCATTGAAACAACACTGAATGCTCGCGTACTCATCAACGATGGGCCGAGCTAGAACCGCAACCGTGGGGCTCGTTTCCCTTTTCGTGTACCGTGAGCGAGCCATCTCTCACCTTAGAAGTAGATCCCAGAGTCGCTTTGTCAAACTTTGCCGACGTGGAAGCTCCGAGAGGAAATGATGCTCCATTAGATGTCCGTGACACAGATGACATCATCTGTTGAATGACCTTCACCTGATCATTCATCTCTTCCTCTCGATTATCTTCCAGTGCTTCATTTACAGCGACAAGGATCTAAAGAACACAGCAAGGACGACATCTACCATGAAAATAATGGCATGAGTGTTAATAACGATATCAGCGCTAGCAGACCACACTTTCAACGAATTCGACAAGTATATACGTTCACACCGTTCTGAAAATGCCATGATGTTGTACATGCGGAAATCTCACGTCATCGTTCTTGTCATGCTGCTGTTGATGACCCTCGAGCAATGCTTTAGCCTCTAACAGAGTCTTCTTTCCCTTCTCCTTGTCCTCTTGACGCTGGCATTCACCCAACCTCAACAGGATCTACCCACAAAACCCTCTTGATAGACTCGGATTAAGAATCCCAATCATCTACGGCAAAGGTATACTCACCACAGCTCTTTCTCTCGCATCAACAGGTGGACAACATTTATTGCAGATTTCCAGAGCCTGACAAATAACGAGATACCGAAGTTCAGAGTGCAGCCTCTATGACTTTTTCGAATTCCTCGCAGGCCTGAGGATACCGCTCCTGCAGTTGCAGGAAGTCCCCAAGTCGGCTATGACAGCGTCTGATACGAAAAAAGATCATGCTACAGTACAGTCTCCCAAATTCACAGGGCTTGTCCCTAATTGCTAGCGCGTGGTGCTCAGGACTTGCCCAGCCCCATGCACCTGGCGAGGTCCCACGGCATCTCCTCCTCCGTGAAGAGCTGCAAGCAATTACGGCACTGCTCGAGATTCTCCCAAGCTAATTGAAGGTCATCCACATCCGACTCGGCATCCTCATCTATTAAATATACCTTCGAGCGTTTCACGGTCACTCGCGGCCACAACTACCTGCCCCCTTGCCAGTAGCAAGCTCTCTCTCCCTCGTTGCTTTGACCATATCAACTGCCTCCTGCAGTCGATCCATCGCACTCTTCGTTGACGACCCTACAGTCCACTGCACCTCAAGCTCCACTGTGAGCATCTACCTCCCCCCAACACGTTATCCATATCACTGCCATTCTCCCCACCATCAGCATTCAAGATGTCCAAAGACTCTTCTTCCTTCGCCAGCAAACAATCCCTGAAATACAGTACCATCAAGTCAGTCAAGCATGGATGAACACTGCATGGGCGAGTGTAGGAAATTTCAGTGGATCATTTCTCTTTCGGCCACATCACGAGAGGAAGACGCAAGATCCCCACCAAACGGTGTCCCAAGAATACCCTCCCTACCCAAAGTCAAAGAGTACTGCCGCCATCGCCTTGCACGTATCCGTTCCTTCTCTATTACAAGTAATCTCACAGGCATCACCAAGCAAGTTACATGCCCTATCAATTTGACCCTTCTCCCGGGCGATCTTCGCCAGCTGCCTGCACATGAACAACCGTATCGACAGGTGAACACCTTCTACCATCATCACCTCAGCTCATCAGGATCACTAGTTAACAGCTCCTGATCGACCAAAGTGTCCTTCCCCTCCTCTACAGTAGCTGCACCCTCATTGCATTGAGCAGTCATGAGATGAATGAGTCCCGCTGAGAACACTCCCCATTTACAACTTCAACACAATGAGACCGTTATCCTGGCAACAACGAAGTTATCAAAATCATGAGCACAACAGTGAACCTTGCATGCATATACCCGCATTTTGCTAATTCCTACTCCTTCGCTTCATCTCCTCCCCCCAAGAGCACAGCCAACATGTCTGGATTGATTTCAACTGATGATATCCTCACCGACGATTTCCGTCGGGACTCCATACACTTCATTCGCGACAGCCATGAGATGCAGCCTGAAGACCTTAGTCGTCTCCACGAACATCTCCCTCCTTCACCATTCTCCTGTCATTTTCGCTCACGACTAGGCTAAGCTACGATCTAATGAATTTCACCGAGTCGCTTGAAGCGACTATGATGCACAAAAGACTACTACTAAAGTCACATTAGTCAGCAAAGCAAATGGCACCCTTCCTTCCCTGTTATTACCCCTCAAATAGTCTTCCTTGATAGCTTCCTTAGCATCCCCTGAGGCCGTCGACACTTCCGCTATCTCCCCCACCTGCACAGAGAGGATTCAGCGTCCCTCCAATGTTCCAGCTCTTACCACAGGAACTTCTCCCGAGTCGAGCACATCATGCACACTAACC
>NW_003205727.1:0-1956 GCF_000006405.1 Perkinsus marinus ATCC 50983
TCACATTTATCCAATCTACCAACTTCATCAGCCTTAGCAGTCCAACCCAATACTTGATAATCCTAAAAGGACCCAATAAGAAGGCTCCTGATCCCCTATATAGTACTATTACTACCTGTACAGCGTGTTGAAAACTAAGTAAAGCCGTATAACACTGTGCCCTCTGTACTCTAGCATTTGCATAAGATGCATCTAATGCTAGACATGCATCACATTGTGTTATTGCCTTTGACCATTCTCCAAGTCTATATAATGCTCTCGCCAAGTTATACCGTAATTTCACCAGATTATCATTATGTAATGGTGGTGTATTAGTATTATATTGAGTATTAGATAATTGAGTAGTAATAACATCAATAGCAGCAGTATAACTATCTACAGCCCCTTTATAATCACCAGCTCTATAGCAAGTATTCCCTACCAATGATTCGGCAACTATCAATTGTGACCTTAATATCTCAATAACCCCATCCTCAGTAGTAGTTGTACAACATTGTATACACTTCCTCAATACCTCTACCATATTCCTATCATCTTCCTGTGATGATATAGTAGTACTAGTATTGTTGTTGTTAATAAGACGTTGTAATATGAATTCAATAATATCAACATTAGCTCGTCTTTCTTTATCAGTTACCAATTGTAATAATACATCCTGTATATCGTGTCGTGTCATCCAATTTAGTAATGCCTCTACACCATGTACAGTATAATGATGATAGGTAGAGGTAGAAGAGGAGGAAGAGGCAGTTGATAGTAATGCATTAATAACAAGATCCTTCAATGGTAATGTATGAGCTAACCATTGACGTAGTATATTGTCGACTCTAGTAGTAGTAGTAGTAGGTATACCACCTTCCTTACTACTACTACTGTTATCATCATCATCATTACTATAGGATGATGATGATACTGCCTTCATCAACGACTCTACAGTAGTATTATATACTTGTGTTGTAGTATTAGTAGTAGGGACGGAGAATACCCCATCATCATCATCATCACAGGTAGTAGTAGTAGATGTACACTTATCAATACACTGAGAATAGTAGTAATAATAAAGTATTAGTATTACTTCTACCCACCTCAACTGGTATAGTGTTGTTGTTGTCTATAATAGTAGTTATATCATCCATCATAAGATGCATTACATCTTGTATACGGGTTTCTAATATATCTCTTATATCATCGATACATGATGACGACGACGACGACGAGGACCCATGATGATCCTTTGATGCTGCTGCTGCTGCTGCTGGTGCTGGTGGTGGTAATCGTGATGATGGTGGTGGTATGGTAGTAGTAGGAGTAGTAGGGAGTGTCATGTTCCTACTAGACCCTAGTACTACTACTACCAACAGCTACTATACTCAACTGATAATAGAGCCAACTCTTGAACAACATCATCATCATCATAGAGATCGATAATAGAGATATCATATCCCCTTTCCCATACTATCCCTGACTATACTCATTATCATCCTCCTTATAGTAGTACTTATTCATGTTTTACTATTAGAGTTATTATACCTCCTATGGAGTGTTTGTTGTTATACCACTATTAGTAACGGTATTACTAATACTATCCTCTATTATCCTACCATATGACTACCAATACTACTACTTGTACCTAGACTTGGTGGACGTATTATTACTATTACTCAATACTCAATTATAGATTGAAACATCACACTCATGAGCACAAGGAGCACCTCTTCTTCTTCTTGTTATTCCACTTCTTATTATATACCATTATTATAGACAATTCGACCATCCTTAATAACAGCCCTAATAGTATGACCAGATATATGTTGTATAATAGCATCAATAGTAGGAGGTTCCCCTATAGGTGGTTGTATTAATACCATATCAGCATAACTATCATGTACTCCTAACCATCCAGCTTTAGAGATACCTAATGCCTGTCCAGCATGTCTAGTTATACCCAATAATGCT
>NW_003202266.1:0-1062 GCF_000006405.1 Perkinsus marinus ATCC 50983
CTTGCACTGTTGGGTAATCTCTTCACGGCTCCACATAAGATGGTAAAAGTGTTCGCTTGATGTTGTTGATTAGTGCTTGTAGAATGGTATTGTATTCTCGGTCCGGCCAAGAGGGAATTCTATAGATCTGTGGAACACGATGGTCGATCCTGAGTTGTTCGAGGTGAATTTGAAAATGGTATGGTAGTAGTAGTAAGGCATGAGCAAGTTATTGATTGGGAGCTGCGTTCGATCGCCCCGGAGGATATGCATGAGATGGTTGAAGTGGAGTATAGGGACCATAGAGGGGCTATAAACCATAATATGAGGAAACTGGGTAGTAGCGATGAAGTTGAACTGACATGCCGAGAGGTCTGGTAATTGAGGATTTCCCTTTTAGTGGAGTCGGCTTGCCCACCGGGCTCGATGTCGCTCTCATTATTCAGGCAGCAGTGCCTCCCACTGGCGGTTGTGTACTGGTATGGAGAATGCCGTTGGTCCCGTTATGATGACACCATTTCCAGTGAGGAGATGACCTCACCCGACACGTTATACGATCCTTATACAGTATATATAAATTATCGTAGTATAAGTTATACTACGCCTAAGGCGGCTGCCTACTATTACCTTCACGTTGAGTTTAACGCAGACGCCCCTGAGTTCTGTCCAGGGAGTGGCTGTGGTCAACTCACTGGTCTGTCGACTGATACTGGATCGAGTAACAGCTACTATGTGGAGACACCCGTGTGGGATCATGCTAATACTACCGTGATGTATTGGGAGGAAGAATATACAGAAGAGGGGATCCCTTCGCATGGAGGTTGGTGTGTTGATGAGCAATGAATGGCGGATGAAGGGACTTTTAATATGATGGTGCTGCCAACGGCAGTAGGGCATGATCGGAGTGATGGCATGGAAATTTAACGTATTGTACTCATTGTATATAATGGAAGCGTCTCAAGTGTCTTCATCACACTTTCCCCATAGGCCTCTGTAGTATTGAGTTCGTCGAGTCGGGTTGTACATTTCGAGCATACTATGGATAAGAAAACATGTAAGGACATGTACGGGAACTGGGGAGGC
>NW_003202872.1:0-2609 GCF_000006405.1 Perkinsus marinus ATCC 50983
CAGAATAGGATCTGTAAGACGCACAATCCCTCCAATTGGGTTCTCATGTTCAACATGAACTTTTTTGAGCTTGTGGTAAAGCGCCCCAGTCATGACCCGCCAGGTCGGACATTTTTCAATTGTCTTCAGGTCGCTCTCGGCATGGCTGTGTACAACAACGAGATCATACCTGCATTCAGATTCATCATGGAAGATCCATATGAGGTTAGTTGACGTAAAGACGACAGCGCGGAACAGTGCGGTTGTTTTAGGTCGGCTCTCGTCTAGCCTTGTATTGCATGACTATGTCCCTTGGAAACGTTTTCATATTCCTCATGCAGAAGGAGTTTGGCGCATTGGCTGTGGCCAAGACCACCACAGTTAGAAAGCTGGTCAGTGTGGTAAGTCTTCGGTCCACTTCGAGTCGCTTTAGTTCGGCTCCTAGGTTTTATCCGTATTGATGTTCGGTCACAGAATACTCCCTGTACAGTGGTTGGCAATTGGTGTAGTTTTTACAGCGCCCATGACGGAGAAACGAATCAATAAGTGGAGAAAGTCTATTACTAGAGGGAAGAAGCACGACTAGAGCTCAACTTGAGTGTGCTGTTTCTACATTGTATTTGCTCTTGGGCCATAAACGTAGTGATGATGGAACATATAATGATGAAGAAAACACCCTCTCACTACTGTCGCTACTAATGCCCTGTTATTTGTAAACCGGCTAGCATTGTTGTTGAGTATATGTCTGAATGAATATTATTGTCTTCCTACCTAAATGCTCCGTCTTCCTGGTTTATTCCCCTGTGACACTTGTACCGTGACAGTACAGTTTGGGTCAAATGGCAGTCACGAGACCTTGCAATCCTCCTAGAATGTTAGGAATCTAAAAAATGAGCCTGACATGAGAGATTTTACCTCCCAGGGTAGGGCCATATGTATCTGCTATTTTCGTACACTGTCGTGAGAGAAGTCACTTAGGATCGGCCCCATATGTCATCATGCTGTAGATCTCTTACGCTTCTTGGCTCGTACTGCTGCGTATCTGGTGTGTACGCTGCTTATTATAGCTGTGATATTGCCTAACTTGCATCTGAGTGATGGATCATGGTACGTTCTCTGCGTATTCACGGTTGTATTATCACTCCCTTCATTGCCGCTTATTTCGCGTGGAAGATAGGCCTCAACAGCGCGTTGTTGTGGTACGCTGTCCTTATCGTCTCACAAACGTGTGGCGTCATATGATATGACGACAGGGTGTGTCCGAGTCTGTATGACTCATATGGACTTGAAAACTCTTTGTTATGATGCGCGGGGAGCTATCGAAGCTAGCAAACTTATCAGGCTCCTATCGCGGGAGTGTTCTTGAAGGTCCACAGAGAGTGCAAACTCTTAGGACACCTCAAGGGCGTCAAATTCTATCGTCCAGGGAACAGCAGGTCACTGCCGTCGCCCGTTGCAGTATTCGTAGATGGAAGTAGTACGAGAAGATCCAATTATGTCGCATGTAAGGCGTCCGTCTCTCTTCATATACCCATGGGCGTGCTAACCTGATTGGGATTACCTCATTTGAGTGCTAGCATTGTTACTTTTCCCTATGTCTCATCGCCTTTGTGTTGCAACTAGTGGGTTGGTGACTATACATCATCCTACAGGGTATGCCGAGGAATGACAAAGTCGCATAGAGGAGGTGAATGCTCGAATACAATTTGATAAGTGATTTGATGGCATAGGTGCCCCGTTTTTAACACGTCTAGTCTATATGATGGGGCCGCTATGCCAGCGGACGATATCGCTCTGGAGCTAATTAGGGGGTGGGGCCGCTATGCCAATGGACTATATCATTACGAAGTTGTGAGTGGGTGGTGATGACTATTGTTTCTGATGAAAGGTGGTACATCGATATATTTTCGCCTTGAGTCATCAGGTGACTCTCATCCTCGAAGAATGAGGCGCCTGTGCCAGGTAGTCATGGAGTTTGGCCCCTTCCGATGTGAGCGAGTTTATCCACAGTAAAAAAATTCACAAGGTGGAGTTGACTGAGGAACGCTGAAGGTTGCCGCGCTCAAGAGGATCTGTCGTCGCTATCTGAGCATTGGTTATTTGAGCTCATCATTGCTGTCCTCTTCGCTGCGTTCAAGTCGGCCAGTACGGTACAGCATTCATCTGTACAGGGCTCAGTTCTCAATCTATCATCACCAATTGTAGCTCCCTCTGGCAGCATCCTTTACGCGGCCAGCCGACGTAAGGTGGCACATGTCATTCAAGCTGTAGCCCATTCGAGGCTGAAAAGGAGGAAGACTGTCAATGACGACTCGACACTATTGAACCTCAATAAGTTCGGCGAGGATGTCCTCCAAGATCTTCTGGACTCCGGTTATGAGATTGTAGCCGCTGGTGTAACCAGCAGCTCTGATGAAGAGGGCGTGGCTCACGAGGGCTTCCCTGACAACATCAGTGCGGACCTCGAACTGGGTCCCATCCGACGGCAAGGAGATTCCAGTTCTCCGCATCAGCTTGTTCTAGGAAGGGTGCAGGGAATGGCTCTGGGTCAGGAAGGTAGTAGTCTAGATTAGCCACCCATCGTCCAAGCCTGGCCCTCAGGCATGGCTACTTATGGTTCTGCGTGCCTG
>NW_003211692.1:0-1813 GCF_000006405.1 Perkinsus marinus ATCC 50983
AATTAGGCGACTATATGTTTTTGTAAGGTGTTATATGGTGTTGTTTGCTGGAGGCATCACTCGTACAGGCGTTGTTTGTATGTTTGTTTCATGACGCTGAAGAGTCCAATGAGGAGACGCAATGCGGCGTCTATCACTAGTCCACATGACTAGTGATGCCAGACAAGACTGTGATAAGTGTCGTGAGCATCTCCAATGGAGATTCTCCATGACCATCGTCATATGGATAAGGAGAAAGGAGAGGCGGTGGTAATAAATGATTAATGATGACTGTAGTGGTGGGGTGATGTGCTAGTTAGTCAATGCACTTCTATATCTTGGAGCTCGTGACAGGGTAGAAAACCATTGTGAGTGAACCCTTGGAAATTCACGCTGTTTCCTATATCTTCAACCCTTGAGTTAGGGGCCTTGACCGTGTGTATATTTTGATATTCATTCGCTGCGTGTCCAACTCCTATAGAGTGGAACATGTGCCATGCGTCTAACTTGCCTAGAGTAGAACATGTGCCATGCGTCTAACTTGCCTAGAGTAGAACATGTGCCATGCGTCTAACTTGCCTAGAGTGGAACATGTGTCATGCGTCTAACTCCCGTCTTGAGTGGAACATGTGCCATGTGTCTAACTCTTGTCTTGAGTGGAACATGTGACATGAGTCTAACTTGTCTAGAGTGGAACATGTGCCATGCGTCTAACTTGCCTAGAGTAGAACATGTGCTATGTGTCTAACTTGTCTAGAGTGGAACATGTGCCATGTGTCTAACTTGCCTAGAGTGGAACATGTGCCATGCGTCTAACTTGCCTAGAGTGGAACATGTGACATGAGTCTAACTTGTCTAGAGTGGAACATGTGGAACATGTGCCATGCGTCTAACTCCCGTCTTGAGTGGAACATGTGCCATGCGTCTAACTTGCCTAGAGTGGAACATGTGCTACGTGTCTAACTTGTCTAGAGTGGAACATGTGCCATGCGTCTAACTTGCCTAGAGTGGAACATGTGCCATGTGTCTGACTTGCCTAGAGTGGAACATGTGCCATGCGTCTAACTCCCGTCTTGAGTGGAACATGTGCCATGCGTCTAACTTGCCTAGAGTGGAACATGTGCTACGTGTCTAACTTGTCTAGAGTGGAACATGTGCCATGCGTCTAACTTGCCTAGAGTGGAACATGTGCCATGTGTCTGACTTGCCTAGAGTGGAACATGTGACATGAGTCTAACTTGTCTAGAGTGGAACATGTGCCATGCGTCTAACTTGCCTAGAGTGGAACATGTGCCATGCGTCTAACTCCCGTCTTGAGTGGAACATGTGCCATGCGTCTAACTCGCCTAGAGTGGAACATGTGACATGAGTCTAACTTGTCTAGAGTGGAACATGTGCCATGCGTCTAACTTGCCTAGAGTGGAACATGTGCCATGTGTCTGACTTGCCTAGAGTGGAACATGTGCCATGCGTCTAACTCCCGTCTTGAGTGGAACATGTGCCAAGCGTGTGGAAGTGTGTTTAAGTCGTAGTTACGGTTGTCGGTAGTTCTGAGCGTTGACGTTGTCGTGGTTGTAACAACTGGGCGAACCCACTACTAAAGAACACTCTTCAATTGGGTGGTGTGGCTATATATAATTTAGTTTCGTATCATTTCATTTGTTCAACAATTTTTGTTGAATAACATCGATGGGGAACAAGCGAGCCGAGAGGCGCAAGCGCAAGAACGCTCGACATGTAGTGTCATAAATTCTGTCTGAGTTTTCTAATGACATGCTCCTTTCAGCTCAGACAGCTGACGACAGGAGAGTTACGAGAGTTACGTGCTAAGCTT
>NW_003211692.1:1913-5434 GCF_000006405.1 Perkinsus marinus ATCC 50983
TCTTGCAAGCCTCCGTGGGCATCATATTGCATTTGAGAACTTCCTGTTTACTAAATCAACTAGTACGAACTTAGCCGCGGATCGTGTTGGTCACATGTGCGAGTGAATTCATATACCGGCGATCGTCAACAGTAACTCGTTCGATTACTCCATTATGCTGCATCATGACGCCAGTCACTGGCGGCCGCGCTGCACATGACGGGATTCCAGATCATCGTATTCCACCCCTAGCTTAGATTCGGAAGACTACTTAGTTTGAAATCAGTAGACTCCCTTTGGAAAGGCCTTGAAGTGGGAGATTCCATTCAAACTTTCATTGGAAAGATTCTATATTGTAGAAGTTGGGATGGCTCAGTGTAGAATATACATTGAGCGGCTCATTTCGAGCCGATCATCAGCTGACAATGGTAATGTCATTGCCATTCCATGTTGGATCAGAGTCCCTGACTGTCTCGCCTGGCCAGGGCCCGCGAAAGACTGCCCACCTATGGAAGACATACTGAGTAATCTAGTGTGAAACAATTATTCTCTAAGAGGTCTGGCTAAATCGAGATTCTCCGCCCAGTACTTGACATTTTAACATGAAGCGAGGTATTTCCTTTATTCGAGACATGCTGGGTCAGAGTAGCTAAGCGACTCTTTCATTCTAACAATCATGAGGCTGTATGAGATGAATAAAAGGTCTCTAACATCGAAAATGCACACTCAGCAAAAGTTTCCTGAAAAATTTCACTCGCGGAAAAAATTGGAAACTTTCACGGAAATTTTCTGCGAAAGTTTCTGTGGAAAGTTTCTCAGACACCCTGTCTGATTGCAAGATTGAAGGCTGAAGTCGGTGTTTATCAATTCACCTGTGCTTGATCAATATATATCACTACCAGGTCACTTCCGCAAAAGCACGGGCTGCTGATGCTGAAGCTGAAATACAGAGGTGTGCAATCATTATCGGTCTTGCGACTACATTGACTTGCTCTCAGGGTACGCGACGAAAGTGGAGGTGAGCGCCGACGTTTGCAGGAACAAGTTGAAAGATTGAAAGCTGAAGTCGGTGTTTATCAATTCACCTGTGCTTGATCAATATATATCACTACCAGGTCACATCCGCAGAAACACGGGCTGCTGATGCTGAAGCTGAAATACAGAGGTGTGCAATCATTATCGGTCTTGCGACTGAATTGACTCGCTCTTAGGGTACGCGACGAAAGTGGCGGTGAGTGCCGACGTTTGCAGGAACAAGTTGGAAGATTGAAAGCTGAAGTCGGTGTTTATCAATTCACCTGTGCTTGATCAATATGTATCACTACCAGGTCACATCCGCAGAAACACGGGCTGCTGATGCTGAAGCTGAAATACAGAGGTGTGCAATCATTATCGGTCTTGCGACTGAATTGACTTGCTCCTAGGGTACGCGACGAAGGTGGCGGTGAGTGCCGACGTTTGCAGGACGATGTAGAGCAGCTGAGGATGAAGGTAAGGAGACTCATCTCACAAAGTTCATACGGCGTTGACAGATTAAAGCAGCTGGGCGGAGGAATCTCGAGTTGGAGGGGTAATTGCTGAGCACTCACAGTGTAACGCTGTGATCCTAATTTCGGTGTTTGTTTGCAGGAAAATATCGACGAATGAGTCATTGAGCAGAGACAAGCAAGATGTACTATACAAAGAGCTGAGCAGGATTAACATTTTACGAGTAAGTCGTAGAGTTGCCTCGTTGAAATTTCGAGCCTTGAATTCAAATTAAGTTGCCCATGCTTATCCGTGTTTCATTTCTTGTGTCTGCTGTGACGCTGCCGTCTTTCTCTTTAGGAAAAGCAGAGCGAAGAAATTCAGTCGCTGAACAAGGAAATTGCCGATTTGAAACTTGTAATAGTTTTGTGTCATTGTGATGTAAAATAGTACAACCTCAGTGCCTCTTACCCCGCAATGAAGGTGGGGATGGTGGGAAGAAA
This sequence comes from Perkinsus marinus ATCC 50983, assembly GCF_000006405.1. NCBI lineage: Eukaryota > Perkinsozoa > Perkinsida > Perkinsidae > Perkinsus > Perkinsus marinus. The sequence continues at coordinate 3,863 of NW_003211692.1, forward strand.
TTAGCAGTCCCGAGGTGATCCGTACAAGTTGCCCTGTATGCTCTGCAGTCCCCTGTAGATTGGCCAGTGATCTACGTAATGAGAGAGAAGAGGATGCTACCTCCGAAAAAGGAAAACCGGCTACCTCTAGCTCTGGAACCACTTCAACCAAGGTACAATGGATATCGGGTCAATAACCTAGGACTGTTCAACTCTTGTAGACTCCGGCCTCCCGCAAACGTAGCCGCTCGCAAGACGCCGAAGCGCAGGATCAAAGCATCGGGGATTGGTTCACTAGCTATACTCAACCTGGCGGTTCCACCTCATCGACGGGACGCACGGCGTGCGACGGTCGGACGCCGTTGAAGAAAAAGACGCGGTGCCGAAAGGAGAACTTCGAGCAGTTGAATGTAACGTTCATTGTCTCACCGAGCGGGCAGATCGGGATGAAGATAGTATCCACTATACCCGGAAGCGATTCAGCGCAGTATCGCCTTAAGCTTGGTAACCGGATCGAGATAAGTGGTACACTGGGACCATCCGCGACCACAATTAGGCGGGTGAGGGATGAAATTCTACAGAAGTGGCAGAATTCTCCCTCTAAAACGGCAAGAGTTGAAGTGGAAACCATGGAGTCTATAAATTTCCGGAATTTGAAGTACGATGCTGAATTTCCTCGTTGAGGTAGTACGTAATGGAATATCTTTCTTACCGAGAGCATGCCTTTCAGTTACCACGACCAAGTCTAATTCATGTTCTAGTCTTTAGAACTTCTGTGTTCCAGGGGTGGGAGCTATCTCAGGAATACCCTAGATCCTGAAAGACACGGTTATCCTAATATAGCCATGGGCACTGAAGGACTCCGCTGCACTCAGGTAGTACAATACATAGGAAATTTATATTGTTCCGCTCGGTCGTATATGTCTCTATCGACAGGTCTTGAATAATATTGTTGAAACCTTCAACCGGACTATGGCCAGAATAGTTGGACGAAAACGACTGCGAATTGCTTCTTTTGTACCATGCATAATTCAAGTAAGTGTAGTCTAATTTCCAAAGCCGTTGATGCGAACCTGTATTTCGCAATCACTCACACAGCGAAACTGGCAACATAGGATCAAGCAGGTTATCGATTCAATAACAAGGTCGAGCCCACAGCATTTCGTGAGGAAACCAATGGTCATCAATGAAAGCCGTGGATATGACCATGACACCAAGTTGAGAGGAATGAAGCTATGTAGCAGGAACTGTGTACATGAAGTAGTATAAAATGAGAATCATTGAATGCTCAACAATGGGCGCAGCGGTCTTACGAATTGACATTTTTAGGTGACAAGACTCGTGGAAGACATCACAGGAAGCAACCATGCACGATACTTTCTTGTCGACAATCATCGTCTGCACCAGAGAGATCACGGCCACTCGACTGACGCTGCCATGACCCTTTTTTTGCGAGCAATCTTCCGGCAGGAGATCCCTGAAAGTAACTACAACTCTCGTGGCTGTGCAAAGTCTACACTTCAGTAGCGATCTATCGTTGCGTGAGTATGGACCGATTCTACTGCTTTTATCTCGTCACACAACGCAAATCAT
>NW_003211692.1:5534-9280 GCF_000006405.1 Perkinsus marinus ATCC 50983
TGGGAGCATCAGGAATGTAAGGTTGCCCCACCCCTGTCTACCGCAGCAGGAGGTATGCATTGGGCCGACTGGGTGATGAACCCGAGATTTTGGGATGATAAAATGCACCTTCAAGATACCCGAACGGTGGGCGAATCTTCCACTTTTTGCACAAATTCAAAGCCGAGTTGACCGCCTGAGATCAAAAAAACCTTTTACTGAAAAACTGCTAGAGTCTATTCAGGATTTTCACTTATCCGTCACCACACAACAAGGAGCCCAAGTGAACCCGTAGGAGGCCTTCTTCTCTGCGGGGCATGTTCGGTACATGTGAGGACACATGATGTGCTCGTTCACTGGTGATGAAGGAAGTTCTGTGGGTGAAACGACATATTTCAAATATGATATTTGAAGGAGTTACTGCCGGTGAATGCATGGCATCAGGAGGTGTTGACATGGTGTTGAATTTAATTCATGTTTGTTCGGTAGTTTGGTGAGAATTCGCCACCAAATTTCCCACATGATAATAACAAGACACACACTGGGAATAACAGAAACAACGATTGAGAGGTAAATACGAAACTGTGTAACTTCCGTCAGTAAGGACTAGTTTTTACTAGCCTCGGAGGTGCAAGCCGCAACAGCTGATTTCGCCGCTAGTCGCTGAGCCTTTTCTCTGAACTCCGGTACATCCTGAGCAGAAGATCTCTGAAAACCAGTTGAGTAATTCTAAACTCAAGTGCCGTTTCGTGAATCACAATCAGTTTGACGAACCTACTGCCAACTGAGCTGAGCAATTCCAACACGCTACCGTCGGCTCGGGAATACTCTACTTAGAGAAGCTCGGGTCGACAACTACTGTATCGTACCTCGCCCTTGTGCCACATCCCCGTGTCCTTCACGAAAACTGGCGGAGTTATGAACAATTCCTTCCACTCAAGTGCGTGAGAGACGACTGGTTTCACGCAGGAATCATAGACGCTCTCGCACGCGCTGAAATCATCGAGACAGAGCTGAATCTAAAAAGCATCACGAGAGATCTTCTGCTTCCCCACGAGGCTGCTGGTAGATGAGGTCCGCTCATCGACGGTCCTGATGTGCTCGAGGAGTGGTATTATACAACTTACTTGCAGTAAGGGACGAACGAAATTGTGGTAGGGCAGCCAGAACGATACAGCGTTGAAAATCGGCTCGCCCACGAGCAGGAACTCGAAGACGCTCCAATACATTAAAAGCTTCTGAGAAGAAAACAACCGATGCCTTTACTACTATATTTAGCAAACACTTTTCCCACCAGGAGTGTCAGAAAACAACAATATAGCGAACGAAAGCCTGACCTAGGATTCCTAGGCTAGGAAAGGCTACTCTCGGAAGAGAAAACTTGCACATTTTTTGGTGAAAAAAATGACGAAAAATTGCGATTCCAATTGGACCGAATGGAAAAGGGAACGGGAAATCCTCACAAAAAGAGACATGTTGCTAGAGTACCTTGGCCTCAGCAAAATCCGTATTTTTTCCTAGCATTTTAGAGCTGCGATAGAGAGGATAAGCAGCACCAAGCACGTTAGAAATAGGGGATACCACAACTCCAGAGACGAGGCAGATTACGGAGAGGACGTATGCTGATGCTAATAGTAGTACTGAAATCTGAGGAAAAACAAATAATCAAACACAGAAACTCTACGCGAGTGCATCCTGTGGGCTCCCTCCTGTTAGGGACAATTCTGTATCGGATCGGATTTGTCGACATACTATATGGTTGCTATTACTACGGGAAGTTTCGTCAACTACGACGGCTGCGATAGAATTCGCAGTGTGATGCGGCGTTTCTAGTGAGATTCCCGATCTCCCAGAAGGTTGTTATTTTTTTGAAAGTATTCATCCTTTTCGAGAGATCTGAAATTTTTCGGACCATTACATTCTCCCGAACGGAATATATATTTTTCGGGAAAATTGTCAGAAGATATTCCTTGGAGTCGGAATTATTCGAAACAGTTTCGTTTGAATCGAACTCATTCCAGTCAACGTGATTCAATTATCGGAAAATCATTCAAAAAACGAAAAGAAAAAGAAATAGAGGATAACCTCTCGAAAGCGGGGCGTCGATTAATCCTCAATGAGAATAGAATTATAAGTCTGACTGAACCGGCGACACTGACACACAGAGAATATATTCCCGAACTCATTTTGAATTTTCCACGGATGGCTAGGAACACATTCTTCAATCAGCCTCACATGTAAATGTCATCATCGCATTAGGAGTATTGTTATCAAACCCTGGGAAAAGTTATTTCTCAAAGGTTGCTGGTAATAAGTCGAATCCCTCACCTCCCTATTACTGGTGTCAGGCGTAACCGTTCCGCGGCTGCCGACAATGTGGGATTGAGGGCGGCCAAGAAGTCGTTTAAACTGCCAATATGATGCTCTACCTGTGCCTCCCAGTTGGAGAGATATTCGAATAGCCTTCCCTGCATTGCTGGGTTGAATATGGCATCAACTGAACTCGATAAAGGAGAAGTTATGAATTCACCACGTCTTGTGAAATACAACAGGGCGGATCACAAAGACGATATCATTGTAAACCTCCCGACAGGGAAATAGGACCTCCACAGTAGAGCTAGAGGGTTGTGAATAGAATAGACCCAGCCGTTGTATGTGACTTCAACTTAGGCTTATAATTTCAGCCAAAAGGAGCAAGATGGCATCTTGCTCACTTACAACATGACATGACAAATCTTGTGTGAATTTTGCGCAGCGTGTCTCCACTTCTGTACTAAACCACTTTTGTACTAAACGATGATAGGTGAGCGATTTATGCCGGATCAGGACTTTTTCGCACGCAAACGATTGAGTTTTGTAGTGGGTAAAATGTCCACTGTTGTACCAAATTCTGCACGTTTTTACTCACTTTATTTTTTCCGATAAAGAAACTTTTGACACCGGGTAAAACTTTACTTTCACTTCTGTACTAAATTCTTGGGATGCTTTCGCACGGGTTAGATTTTACGACTTGGGTTTTTTTCACACGTCTTAAAACGACCTGCCTTCCGCTACTGTGAGTGAAGCCCTCACCGCGAGGGGGAGTAAAGGACAGTCCTGCGTCTACCGAAGAGTATACATGTCGCAATTTAACAAGTCTCAACGTATAACCTCATTCCTTGTAGTCTACAAGTGTAGACTATGTCGTAATTATTACGGGCCGTTGTGCACTCCAGCGCAGTGTACGGAGACTCATGAAACATTATACGGCTTCGCGGTGTTTATATTTGACTGTATTGCTGTGTTATTACTGTTATTGTATTGTGCGCCGTGACACCGGTGGCGTCACGTATTCCTGCATGCGTGCTGAGGCCTTGCTCGAGCACTTGCCTAGTGCTCTTAAAGGTTAGACCAAGGACAGGAGTGAGTTAAGCTTCTGATTCTTACTGGCCTGGGACTTAGGCTACAGCTTAAGTTAGTACACTGCGTTGAGATTTACCAGCCGCTAGTGATTATACTTCGTATGTTAAGTAACGTAGTCAAAGGTATGGTTTCGGAAATCATCAATAGATTAGGCATTATGTTCACTAGTAACTGTGGTTTTGATACATAGCGGCAAGAGTTCTGATAAGGGTGCAGACATAGCTAGTTGGGTGATCAATGAACGCTTATCATCGTCGTCCGATATTAAGGAATTATTTGAGGAATATTTAATTGACAACTACACTCTTAGAACTCTCATAAAAGCTTTAAACTCAGGTATTGAATTCCCCTTCAGGTGAGAATAA
>NW_003207879.1:0-1787 GCF_000006405.1 Perkinsus marinus ATCC 50983
CAGGGATCTTAATTGGCTCTCGTTGAATCTCGGAGGGCTGAATATTGACTGTAGTCCTCGCAACTTATGAGATGATTGTATAGTAGCCAGACATACTGGATCAGCTGTTAACGATGTTTCGTTGTACGCGTAGTACGAAGTTTTGGTTTTGAATGCCCAAATTCTGAAGTTCAGCGGGCTACCGATCATTTGGTTTTTTTTTGGCCGTCAGATTTCTGGGCGTGAGTGGGTTGCCTTCACTTATTTCCTGTCCACAGCAACAAGACCGACCTTGTGCCTGTTTCGAGGCTGAGTGAGAGATCATCACCAAGAAGTGTAAGTCCTCATCTGCTAACCTCAAGTTCCTAAGAAAGTGGACTGGTGTGTTCCAGTGGTTCAGCCATTAGCTAGGTGATCAAGATGTTCTCCGCTGTCTCAGTGGTGCCGTGAGGTGTCTGCGGAATAATGATGCTGTGGATGATGAGCAGTGGGACGAAGTGTCTGTTGCTTGATAAACCGTATGTCAAGCAACAGACACTTGTATCACATGCGTTCGATCCGTGTTTCATGAGTGGATTCACACCTTTGTATTTGGGTCATTGTATAACTAGGTTGATTGTCACAGATTCTAATGTAGCATCGTGGTACGGCGCTATTTTAGGAGTGGTGACCTTGGACTCCGACAATGGTTGCCCAGCTCGATGATATAAGGCAATATCTTGCATACCATCACTATCAACATCACTCAGCCATACCAACTTTCCAGCATTTATTCACCTTCCGAGATAAGGTAGCACCTCACTCGGTAGAGTATTATTACCGAGCTTACGATGCGGTCTCAGTTGAGACCTCACAGCTGCCACAGTTGGCTTCACAATAGCACCAGGGTTGATACCCGTGAATATTTTCTTCTTACCAGTTATACCATTTACACCAACGGATACAGCGAAATACTCACTCTTGTAAATATATTCTTGGTGATACCACTCATTTGGGGTAAGTAATCCAACCATCACCTACATAATTTTTCATACATATCTCATAGAACTCACGCAGCTTCATTGTTTGTGCTTTAGCAAGCAGATCACTTAGATCCAATGACTGCACCGTATAAACGTTCTCATTCTTACTCTTACATACATACCGTGGGGGTAAAATACTATAGTCCAATATAACCTTATGGAGAATAAGGAAATCAGTACCCGAAATAGGACAATACAAATAATCGTATGGTACTAACCAAAACTTTTGCTTGAACTCGACGTTCAACCACTCAAAAGAAATATATACACATTTATTCAGCCAGACAGTACCAGTAGCCGTAAATATACATCGGGATCTATTACCAGAGACGATCTCGAGTCGAGGATACATACTATTAACTAACCGTTCAGGAATCAAAGAGATCGTTGAACCACTCTCCAGGATCGTAGGCAGAGCCATGTTATCACACCATGTAGAAATTTGACTCTGCGAATTCCGGAGCACGTCCGATCCAGTAAGATCATGCTCCTGTACTCGGTTCCCATTACGGTATCCTTAATGTCTTCGTCATAAGCCACCTTGTCATCTTCCACCATATAAGACCGATCAATATCAGCCCGACCTTTATCACGTCCTTCTTGTTGCAGGCCAGCAGTACAATCCCTGGCCAAATGACCAAGACGACCACAAACATAGCACCGGTTATACCAGTACGGGTCTTGTTGTGATCGGATACCAGCACCTTCACCACCTCCTCTACGATAACCACCTTTGGCATATCTATTGAACCGACCGTTTTCTTTGCCATTCCCACTTCGACCGCT
>NW_003205286.1:0-1042 GCF_000006405.1 Perkinsus marinus ATCC 50983
CAGACGTGTTACTTGAAGCTAGACTATTTACTTCACATGCTACTTTGGATATAAGTGATGCATTTACATGTATTCGGCTGGGCCAGTATTTCTCTACGTTGACAGACACCCGAGTCCTACTATCTGATGGTTCTTATTGTACTATGCGATTCCTATCATTACCATATGGGATAAATGTTGCTCCATGGTGTTTGGAAACCTCAGTAAGATATGTCTTACATCTAACCCCTTTAAAGCAACCATCTATGTGCAAAAGCTATATGGACGACATTTTGGTGGCTACTTATGGGCATGCTATTGAAGAATTAGCTATTATTAACGACGCCCTCGGGCACTACGACTTCCTTATATCGTCCCATAAGATCTTCGATATGGACATCCAGCCAACAAGTGATATCTTGGGAGTTACTATTGTCAACAAGCACGGTAAAAAATATATCACTATAAGTAAGCCTAAGAATAATAAATGTAAGTCAGCATTGAGAACTATCCTCAACGAGCCCAGCATTACTTATCAGAATCTGCATTCATTGGTTGGTTGTATCCCTAAGTATCCAGTGTACAATCCTTGGCTGGTGTCCCTCTGCCATGTTGTAATAAGTTGGTCAGTAACATTATAAGATAGGGTAGAAATCGAGATAGCTCAACAGATGAAGATCGTGAGGATAGTACTACGACTTATTGGAAAGTGTCCGAACTAGAAGTTTCGGGATGGTTAGGGGAATATTGTGTCCAAGAGGTTGTTAGTCAAAAGCGTCTACGCTGGTTTGGTCATGCCCTAAGACAGCCCAAAGGTATGATTCAAAGAGACTGGATTGAATCACAAATCGAGACTGATTCTAAGTGGATGAAGTTGGTCAGAAGGGACGTTGAGGATCGTGGTGGAAGATGGAAATATATCCGGCAGACGGTGTTGGCATAAATTTACTATTATTCGTAGCGCGCATGTCCCATAGTTGGATCTAAGCGCTAAATGAATGAATGAATGAGTAGTAGTAAGTAGTAGTAGACTACTACTACTAGTAGTAGTAGTAGTAGTAGT
>NW_003200620.1:0-1647 GCF_000006405.1 Perkinsus marinus ATCC 50983
ATACTTTTATCTCGTGCATATCTATGCTCAGAAGTCCACCTCGGCTGCCCTCTGGTACTAAGATTTACTGATGAGCAGGAGTATGATGATCATCATGTAGCTCGCTTCTTCATGCGCAACGAGTGTAATCTCATCTCGTGTTGTCCCTGACACTGTGAGGAGGCGGTTTACCTGTTGACCCGTGCTGGACCAACACTGCTGGTCACCACATTTACGCGGACTTACTTGGCCCAGATTTGCGTTATATCGGTTCAGCTGCTGACGAGTTCGAGGTCTTACCTGTGATAAGGGACGAGCCTATCACCGCCCATTCTGTGTATCATCTCTATCAACTATGCTCTCTGCCCATTCTCTGCCAAGTAAGTGAGCTATGCGAATATTAATATTGCTCAATTATTTTTCGCTGCGGACTACACTAGATTCGAGCCGTGGATATCCATGTAACATCAATTTTTCACGGAGTGCTGTTCTAGGCCGTGGGGAATGCGCCCTCACCAGAACCACCTTCTGGGGTAGAGTGGTTTTCCCAACACGGGTGACCTTTTGCAACTTCTATTTTTATAGTTGTTGTAATCTAGGACGTTCAAAGCCGGTTGTGCAATAAGAATTTCTCGTTGAGAATTTCCCAGGATGTCGGGCCAACATCCTGTTGAAAGTGCCGACATTGTCGGCACTTTCACAATTTCTACAATACTGGATACGTACTTGAAACTTTCACTGATTACGACACTGAAAGAGTTCCCCTGTCTGAGAGCAGTATCACTCGATGCTATTCTCGGAAGAAATGTATCTGGTAGCTTCGGCTGGTCGCGCCTCGTAATGTAATATAGTCGTGTTTGTCACTCTTCAATTTGTGAGGTCAATTTAAGTCTACCATCTGCAAGAAGCTCCATTCAAGTAGCTCGCTTGATTGTAGTCTCCTACATCGACTACCCCATGCCTGCTGCTCGTCAGGCCCTAGTCTTGTGCGCTGCGTGATTGCGTGACACCAGGCCTTTGCGCATGCGTGCCAGAGTATGGTCATCATCACTCTCAGCGATCTGTGTTATATTAGCTCAACTGCTGACGGTGTGCCATTCCACTTACGGCACTGGATACTCCATAATGTCACGGGCGCTCACACAGTCGTCGATACTCTTGAGAAGAGACACGAAGGCTTTCATCAGCTGCTGAGCTCAGAAGAGTTTCCTTACTTTTTATACGGTTATTTCGGGTAAAAGTGTACGAAAATCAATAAGAATTTCCCAAAAATATCCCAAAATTTCTCACTCGTCACTCGTCATTCAGTCACTAGTTAGTCGAAGCCTCTCAATTTTTCACGGATACTTTTCTATCACCGCTTTTACTAATTTATACCTGTTTTAATTGAAATTGATAATGGACGTATCTTGAGGTTGACCGCTTGTGTTGTAGTGATGAAAGATTCCTCTCAAACAGCAGCTGTGTTGTAGTCTTCACCCCAACATGACGACTACTACTACTACTTCAGAAATGTCTTCCGAATCGGATGGCGGCGGTGGGAATATGATAGAAAGCATGCCGCATTTTATGTCTATACTATACCCGGGCTCGCTGGAGAAGGCCGATATAGAAAAAGTAGTAGTAGTAGTGCTAGTAGTAGTAGCTGTAGTAGTAGTAGTAGTAGTA
>NW_003215381.1:0-1301 GCF_000006405.1 Perkinsus marinus ATCC 50983
TCGAACACAGATGGCGGGTGAGTGTTCCTTCAAGACAATCGTGACAGTTGAATGGTTATTAGTCACTTATTCATGTTAGGCTAGTAGAGCCAATAAGAAGTGTTAGATTCCCGTGGAAGGTCATCACTACCATCGCTAGTGTCGTCCCATTCGAGCCAGCATGTTATAGACGAAACGTATGTTGGTGTAGCGACCAGGAACACTTTTCTGGAATCCCCGCAAGACCCTCATTTTGCATTGCAAGAAGTGGTCAACCTTGCACAGTGAAGCTCTGATGCCGACAGACTGTTGTTCGCTGCTCCGATGTCAGCGTGTATCCACTTTTGTACCGATCCACTTTTACGGAATCTAGTTAACTCGGGAAGGAGTGGTACTTGAACCACTTTTACAAGTATGTGCCTCAAATTCTCCGAAATAGGGACGATTATAGTACAGAAGCGGTTCGCGGAACGGAGCGCTTCCCGAAGGGAGGTTTTTCAAATGGGGGCGAGCGTTACTTGATTTGGTACAAGAGTGGCTGGATACGTGACGTCGGCAAGTGCTCGTGCGCCAATACACCTAGACTCCACCGTCCAAAGGCCGCGAGAAGAGGTCCGTTGACTATGCGGGTAGACGCCGGCATCCAAACACTGGTGCATCGATGACGCAACGAGTGGGAATTGCGAAAGCTACGCTGATTCCAGCAATACATTTAGGCGTACGCTCGATGCTGAACGGCATGAACTACTGAACAGGGATAAGAGGTGTCTGAACACATAAGAAGAGAAGCGCTAAGTCGGTGGCGGTCCGGGCAGACCCCACAAGTGGGGATCTTGCCCGGACCGTGAGGATACATATTATCGTGTAGTGGAATGTCGGACGATCGCGATACTGCATATGCCAGACAACCAGACACATGTGGGATCAAAGGGCTGAGCAGTACATATAGGCGGATGCAGACGATATAGCGAACGTTGCGTGTTGAGTGTTCCGTGATATTGCAAACAGTTCGCAAAAGTTGGGCATGCTATTGGTTGCCGTGTTAACAAAAAACTTAAATGACTCCCCTTACAGGACTCCCGTATGCCGCTGATAGTGAGACAATCAATTAGGGCGGTGGCGTGTGGAACGGCGTGCGAGCATAGAAATCGACGGTTTGGGCGGAGCGAAATGTGACGTGAATTGCACGATTGCAACCATCTGCGCGTTTGGGCGGAGCGAAGCGTGTCATGAATTGCACGATTGCAAGTATTAGCGCGTTTGGGCGGAGCGACGTGAAAACGGACAAAACTGAGCGAAGCGCGGTTTTTGGCGCGCGCGTC
>NW_003216846.1:0-1139 GCF_000006405.1 Perkinsus marinus ATCC 50983
CAAAGAAGAGTGGCAGTCGAGATTCTGAGGACTAACAGCCCTGCGTCCATCGAAGTACTGCTGTCTCCTCAGCTGCCTAATACACGTACCGAGCCTTACGTTTCAGAATCACAGTCGCCAAGATGCGCAGTATGATGAGCATTGCCAACAAAACACCGATGTACAACCCAACAAGATCAGCATGGATGTCATTAGCCTCGTTCAGGAGGGTCATATCGAAGCCGAATTCATTGAAGTATGCCAAGGAACCAGTGTACTTGAGGAAGCTCAAATACTGCAACCATCGTAACCACACCGGTATTTCACTTATAGGAGTGAACAAACCAGAGAAGATCATCTGAGGGACCAAAATGAGCGGCATAAACTGCATTGCTTGGGCGCCAGAGTTAGCCAGAGCACCGAGGAACTGGGCGAAGGATGCCGATACCAAGTTGATAAGAAGGTTACTCAAAACCCATAAGATCCAACTGCCTTGAAAGTTTAGCATGAAGTAAGCTATGATGATCTGAATAACACTCTCTATGAATGCCATTGGCACTTCCAGTAGAGTCTGTGATAGCACATAAGGAATAGAGGAATACATATTGCTAGCGTATTCCCTCACAAAAATAGCACGTTGATCCGGATACCTCAGGATGGTCGTCTGAGCTGATCCCATCATAGCAGCCACACACGTAATGACTATTCCACCATAGTAGGACTGGAACCTCCCACGGTTGGTGAGCCAATATATCTCAGACTCATCCGCACCAGCTTGGAAGAACACACAGCCCATTATAAGCCCCATGAAAACGGTCATGCAAAACTTTATGATTTGCACCGTTGGATTTCTGATGATGTCTCGGAAGTCCCTTTTCAGCAACTCCCTCAGCTGAACTCGCAAGGAAGCTACTCGAGCTTTCGAATGAACTTCAGCCTGCTGAACAGCTTTCCCACGGAGCTCATCTATTCCTGACATCATCCGCTTCTCGAAGTAAGCTTTATATGCATCAACGAGAACTTCAATATTTTCCCTCGGTTCAGTCTGCAACACGTACAATACGTAATCAGCAGGATTGTAGTTACTCGGGCACTTATAACCACCATTTTCATAAAAGAAGTTGACAAGCTCCTTCCTGGGACCATCGTACACGATACAG
>NW_003214587.1:0-2098 GCF_000006405.1 Perkinsus marinus ATCC 50983
AGGGGCCTGCTGCTCGGGGGTAGTGTATGGGTCTCCTGGGCTACACCCTAGGGAATGGCAGGCTTATACCCCTGGCCTGCCGATGGACTATACTCGGCAACAGGGTTGTTGTAGGGGGGCCATCGAGCTGTTGGTGAAGGAGGTTGGCTTTAGGTGGAGTGGTGCCGGTGGAGAGTTGTCCTTCTCCTCCTCATCATCACACTGGTGGTGATGGAGTGTATATGCCCGCGGGATTCTTTACATCAACACCCTTGAGCCAACATGCAGGGATGCAGTTTGTTCATACGCCTGGACATCCACATGCAACATGCACTGGGCATTTTGGTAGTAATGGGGCAGGTGCAGGGATCGAACTTGAGTTACTAGGAAGAGAGGTGGTCATACTAACCGTTGGGCTATATTGTTTGTTTTTAGCACCTTATGGAGCCACACCAATCCCTGGTGCTTATGCTACAACTGCAGTTGCTAGTCCTCAACAGCACATGAGATTCGCATGCTATGGCAACGCTGCCGACCGGCATAGTTTTTATATGGGCTCCACGGCCGTAGCAAGCACTCCTGTCCGTGGGCTTCCCGTCCCTCCTCGTTTTAGGTTGGAGGTTCTAGTCCTGATGCCAGCCCAGTAGCAGCAATGATGGGCAAGGTGAGCGAGGAGGAGCTACGGAGCGCCATGCCTCAACAGTAAGCAGGCTTGTACCTTGTTGGTTAGTTCGAGGATGGTGTGAATGGAAGGTGTGTTAGGTACCTGGATTAGACGTATGCATTCATCACTCTTTCAATTCACAACTCCTTCTGTTGTTGGAGATTCATCGCTAGGCTTATGGCAGAGGGTATGCTCCTACTACTACTACAGTCATTATCTTATTCGTAGTGCTGCATGTAATGGCAATGGGCCAGTCTCTCATCTACTATCGTATCGTGTTATTCGAGTCGTTGATGCTTACCTCTTTGGGGCGTTCGCCTGTCCTTATTATTACTCTCCATTGGTCATAGTCTGGTGACAGGCGACGAGAAGGAGGATGTCATTTTGCACTTGTGGCTTGCAGAATGGTACCACTCCTCGGCTACATCGTCTGTTATAAAGGCCGCACTTAGTCGGGGAGCCGCAGAGGGTCTCAGCGCCGAGACGATTACCGAAGACAACCGTCGCTAGCTTGGCAGAGGAGACTAAGTTGACTCCACAAGAGGTGGAGGCCCTGTATGACAGGTGAGTGGTGATTCAAACAAGTTGATAGGAAGACTGATAGTATATCAGGTTTCTCAAGGTGGCTCCAAGTGGGCGTATGATGGAGGAGGACTTCCGTAATACGTTGGGGGTAATAGTAGGGAACAATGCATCATGGCCGAGGCTCGAGCGTGGCTTGTGTTGTGGTGTAGATTCACATTATTAGATACTAGGGTTGGGTTCGAGCAGCTTCATCCCTCTACGGATGTTCGCAGCATTTGATACCGACGGCGATGGGACACTCACGTTCAAGGAGTTCGTCAACAGTCTTGCTGTCATGCTTAGAGGTACGGCCTGGTCAAGGCAAGGGATCGCGGAAATCGTTGTGCAAAAATATGGGAACACGTCTCATATGGTTATACACTCCTAAGCGCCTGGTCTGTCGGGAATTAGGGCGGTCAATAGAATTGAGGAGGTTCGGCTAGTTTGAGTAGGAGTGGAGGGGCTGGAGGATATGCACAGAGTCAACTACGTGTGTTGATTACGAAGTTGAGAATTTCGGAAGGTTGTCATTGGTTTCTGTATATTTCTACCCGAATTTGTATGTAATATTTCAAAGTTGGGGAAACTACTGAGCTCAGCTGAGGAAAGCAAATATATACTCCAGGAAGTTGTGATGTAGTGCATGGTGGTTGTAGGCACCGACTATGAGAAGCTGAGCTTGAGCTTCCGTATGGCGGACGTTGGGGGTCATGGTGGACTTACCTACAACGAGTTTAGGTGAGCTGTGGGGTAGGTGTGAGGCTGATGCGGGGGAATTATGGTAGGGATATGATAATGGCGTGCCACTCTGTGACGAACCTGTTTGAAAAGGAGGAGACTAGAGAGGAGAGGCGGCTGGTCAGTGAGAGGCGTATAAGACGGTAGGTGCGG
>NW_003202322.1:0-1137 GCF_000006405.1 Perkinsus marinus ATCC 50983
CACGCAAAATTGCTCAAAATGCATGCAAAAAAAGTTCAGCCCAATTTCTTGGTGATAAATCAAAGCGATATGAGAAAATGCAGGAGTACCACCCAAAGGCTGGAACCCTAACTTATCTAACAGGTAGATAGATCAAGAAGTTTGGTCGTACTCGGTGAATGTCAGCGTCGACAGAATCATCGGACAATAGCAATTCTAGCACCATATTAATTTCACTCTGTTCACTTTAGTGGGGCACCACACTTAATAATGAGCTTGTACCGAAGACGCTTAAAGTCCACTCGGAAATCACGTTGACTCGAAGCAGTTCTACCTGAACGAAGGAACCGTTCAACGTGTTTTTCATCTCCGGCACTAGTGTCTCCTGATTTTATAGGTTACCTTCTCGCTCGTAATCTCCTCCGAAACGTCCCGACTTTTTTGCTATATGATGTGAAAACGTGTCTTCTCCGAGCCTGCTTTGTATCCAGTGAGCAGCCAACAAGTGGCATAGCGACCCCATTGTAGCTTCGAGTCCGAGTCTTCGACGAATATATGATAGACTGTCTAGTTGAGAGTCGACTAGAGTACGCTGCGAGCCCTACCCGCTACCAACCAGAATTGAGGCCGTCCTTCGACAAAGAAAATACTTAAATCGAGAGGAGTGATTACGAGTTATTCCCAGAGCACACAGCATAGACTATACGGACTCCATATTGTGGAAGGGACAGTTTCAGCTACGGCAGTCTTCACGGACTCGAAGACATGGTTGCCAAACGCAAGATACAGACTTGAAAATCATATCATGGGGACTTCACGCCTTCCTCCGTGTCGCGATAATATTGATTATAGCTTGTGGGTGACGAGTAGAAGACTATGGGATCGGTATTTCACGTATCCGTTGAGCCTTACCTTGGAAGCTTCCAGGCCTGAGAAAGCACAGCCGGTGAGTTCTTTCCTTAAACGGGAATGAATCTGAGTCGGAGTCAGAGCATAGGTGATAAGGAATGCTCATGAGTCATTAAGAACTGCCGCATCCGTCTCCAGAAAAGATGGTACCTCGTCGTATTAACTGCGGGTCGAAACTCATTTCATTCAAGAAGCGCTCCCAGCTGTATGTGATGTTGTCAAATCATCGGAGCTTGCGTGAGATGATCT
>NW_003204789.1:0-1053 GCF_000006405.1 Perkinsus marinus ATCC 50983
TATCACGCGAGCCTTATACCCCACGGTTGCAGTCATGCGAAGCCCATGGTCTCACCTATTTGCATCAGACGCTGGAATCCAAGGCAACTCCCCCAGATGGGCAATCCTTTGAGCTCGTCAGTTGCTCTGGCCTCAACGATCCATTTTGTCGAATTGTTCCACTCCACTCCTTGATCCCCTCCGCCAGTAAATAACACACCTGGAGGTCAAGAGTAGTAATCCAGCTGAGGATCCAACAACCGAGGCTCACCGGAAACCATCTTGAGCAACCTCATGATATGCTCGCGCGTCTCGTAATGAGGGATAGGCACAACCTGATCGCACACCGCCGCAGAGGCCAACAGTACGAATCACAGACGCAACTGCAATGCATACTCCCCCACCTGAGCTCCTGCGGCTTCCAGCCACTTGACGTAGCTCGCAGCGATGTAGCCACCGCCACCAGAGATGCAACGATCCCCACAAGGTAAAGTCAGAACACCAACGAGAGGACGTCTGATAGAAGTTGAAAATAGTAAGGATATAGGTTCCTCAAAAATGCGAAGTAGCAAATAAGGTGCCGAGATGGCTCACCTAACTTCGGGCCAGCATCTGACCGGTTCGACTTGGGGACTCAAGGTGGCATCCTCGATCATGCTCAGAGCATACACACCTGAATCGGTTGAGCAATGAACATGTCCAGGTAAGATCCATAGGGTTCCGTCGTCAAAGCAAAGGTGCTCACCTTGATCGTGAGGTAGCCACAGAGCAGACAGCGAGGGGAGTAGCAGTTTAACCAGGGTGAGCGTAAATACCATCGATAAAAGTGTACTCCGGCTAAGACAGAGCTGAGAGTGGAAGTGAGTCATCCCGACTGACGTAGCCTGACTTGGTCAGTGACGTATAACTGTCACGTCGCACAAGCTCGGCGCCACGTGCACGTGAACAATCGCACAAGAAGGAGGAGATGAGGATCCTACCATATCGTAATATCTCAATTACCGAATCAGAATGAATATGACAGTAATGAGATAGCCCAGAGCGAACGGTGGTCGGGTTGGTTTACATCGATAC
>NW_003208920.1:0-1195 GCF_000006405.1 Perkinsus marinus ATCC 50983
AGAGACGGAATGCAGTCTTATCAGCTTCAACACCGAGCGAGGCCCCTTTGGGACGGGCCAGCTCGTATAGCGGGGTCGGCAAGGTGTTGAGGTATCTCAGTCTGGACCTACAATAAAGCAGTGTGAGAAAATATACACAGAGTGAACTACATGTGCTGCTGACATGATGAACATCTGGGAAATTCTCGTTGGTTTTCTGGACACTTCTTCCCGAATTTTCATATAAACTCCTATAACTAGTCAGCAAACTCCTGCGCTTAGCTCAGGAAAGCAAATATATGTTCCTCTAAAATTGCAATGAGCTTCGTTGCGATGTTGGAGAAATATATGTTCGCTGTCATTGAATAAAGACCTCAGGAACTCCACACCTCTCAAGACGGTTTCGCTCCGCCTGTTTTTCCAGTTCCATAGCCTCCCTTCTTTCCACAATCCTCCGCTCCGCTATCCTCGTTATGACATCTAATGCCTGCAGCCGACTCAATCCTCTGAGGCGATAAGAAGATTTCTGGTAGGGAGTCAGGCCAGCCCAGAAACGGAACAGAGAGGAGACGTCCAGACTGACGTAACCATGCTGCTTCTCGAAGGCCTCCACTACTGGAAAGGCCACGTCACCGTTGCCGTTAGTGAAGTCATAGAGGTAGTCCGACAACTCCCTCTCCTCAACTCTGAAGACCCGATTAGCCAATGCTTGATGATCGCCTTGCTCACCCTTTAAGACCCCACTTGGTTTTGTCATTGACAGCATTGAAGAAATCGACCACCTCGACTGGAATGAGCTTCGACTCCCCTTCAAAAAAGCACTGGTGCTTCGATCGAGGCAAAATGCAGTCGTTGCCGAGCCTCTCAGGAATGCCCTCACACGCGATGTAGAGGTCGATGATCCTAGTGTACTGATCCAACGCCCTTGAAACTCCTGAGGACTCCGACTTCGCAAAACTATTTAGCCCTACGGAGTTCAGACCTTCTATTGTAGACCCTCCGAAAGCTGCTGCTGTCAAGCTCCCCTCAGTTAGTATCGGCTTAAGGACAGGCTCAACGGTCGGTGGGGTAACGCTTGGGCCGGCATCCATCTGCATACTCCGGGAGGGTTTCGGTGATAGGAGGGGGAGGCGGCCCAACCAGTCGACCTGATCATCGCCAAGCTGAAGGCTATGAGCAGTCTAGGACAATGCGAACAAGGTCAGCTACAGGTGTT
>NW_003214056.1:0-1032 GCF_000006405.1 Perkinsus marinus ATCC 50983
AGTGGGGGAGGGAGAGTGCGGGAGTGGGCATACCAATCGAATGGACCTTCAAATGAGCGATGTCGTTGATGCAAACGCAACCAACGATCCGCCCACCAGGTTTCCCTCCGAATGGCAACGCAAGCCCTCCCAGTTGCGAAGAAACGTTCAGTACAAATAGTGCAGCAAAACAAGCATAGTAGTACCCGAGGAATTTAACGTGGGACATGAGTCGGGGCTCCTTCGATCTATTTCCAACCATATCTCCTCACTAATTGATCCTCCGACACCCATGGAGGGACGCAAGTCTTGTTATCAGCTTCCGTGAGTGATAACAATGAAAACCATCGGATTGAAAGACTGGATGAGGAGACGATGGATGGAGAACATAACATACAACGATTATGAAGGGTTAAGAAGGTTCAACCTTCCGAGCCTTACATAAAGGCAGTTTGTTGGATAATGGTAGCGATCACTGAACCGCTGAGGATACCACAGATAAGCCCAAAGGCCATCACATAACCAGCAATCTCCAACTCCTCTTGCTCATCTTGATCCACTTGAGTCGGTCCATGTATCATACACCAAGAAGCAACAACACCATTAGAACCAGCAAAGAACGCCATAACAACAAAGCGAAACCAGTCTTGATTCAATGGGTTAGTGTTAACCTCGGCACATAGGAAAAACAAGGCGATGAAAATCAAACGCCCGAAGGACGCAAAACGTGTGCCTCTTTTGCTCAAACGGAGATGATAACTAGGCGAAGAACGACCGATAGTGTCGAAGACCTGGTAACAGTACGTCATGAGCTGACCGAACAAACCGACAGATAAATTGGAGGGCTTCATCTCGAATACGAGCCAGGGGAAAACAGTGAATGTAATGGTGAAACTGAGCCAAACATTGAAGGCTTGAGGGACCGTATCCCAAACGACTTGACCAAGAGGGCGCTTCATCTCTCTTTTGAGTACGAACTTTTGACGACCTTCTTTCAGTTCGAGGACAACACGCATAAGAGGATGCTTTTGCATAGCATACTTGTACATAGGG
>NW_003208251.1:0-1436 GCF_000006405.1 Perkinsus marinus ATCC 50983
GAGGCGTACTTTAAAATCAGTAGAGCTATAGTCAGGCTTGACCCAATACTCGTAGTTAGAACCGGGGATGGGAGTTATGGTATAGGGGACGTCAGAGGCCGAAACACCACAGGGCCCGACCGTGGCACTGATGCGTAGCACCTGCTTATCTTCGTCGAAATCTAAACGACCACCGTACCGGTTTGATCCCCTGCAACCGAAAGCGCCCATAGGATGGCTCTCAGGGATTGCTGGGGTGGGATGCACCGTAGTGGGAGGAGCTTGTGTAGTTGCTGGTTGCGTGGGGGCGGGGCGGCAACTTAACCAGTATTCCCATGCTGACCCGCTACCAACGTTAACAGTGATATGGCTCATTAGAACACCATCTCTCGACTCGATCAGGAATGTGTTGAAGGAACCAGCATGGAGAACAGTAGACCTGCAGCTACTTATGGCTGCCTTGAAGTTGGTCGAGCTGTAATCAGGTACCACCCAAAACTCGTCAGAACCGTGAATAGGCGTCACAGTATAAGGGACGTCAGCAGAAACGCCGCACTCACCGTCAATTACGCTTATGTGAACAGTCTGCTGGTCATTAGCGAATACAAGAGTACCGCCAGATGTAGCGGATGCTCTGCAAGCGTAGGTGCCCACAGGGTGCTACCAGCGTAGGTGCTACCAGCGCGAACGCTTACGATAAGGCTTAAGCAGAAGATAATAGAAGAAAGGTATCTCATATAGGGAGGTTGTAACAAGTTACTGCCAAGGAGGTATAACTCGAAAAAGTAGCGATTCGAAACCTAGACGCCCCCGCGGCCTCATCCGGAGACGTGAGTCACGTCACGTGACGCCTGGCGAGCCGCGCCCACCTTAGGCCAGTTTGTGGACGGATATACTCGAAGTCGTGATCGGGTCGTCGATTGATACTATAGGTAGTCGATGCTAGTGACTCTGGCAACACAATCCAAAGGGTAGATACGGGTATAAGATAATACTTAGCTGCGGTCGACAAGGTTGGCAGGAGTGCCAACAGTAATCCTCAAAAGAATCTCTCTAAAGACTCTGAATGCAATCGATCGTTTGACGCATGCACACGTTAGCTACGGATAAGGCTCTCGCGCTCGCCTTATACTGTCTATTCCGCACAGGCAGGGCCGCACAGGCGGACGACAACAAAAAGGTAGCTGACAATGGCCGAACGGAGTCGATTTACATATAGCGAACAATCGATACAGTGCAGCTAACAGACTGGCCAACAGGAGTGGGCAGATCCTCCTACCACATCTCGTCCCCTGTAAATCTGGCGCAGTGAGGAAATAACGTCATGAAAATCAAAATGGCAGCAGAAATAATCATCTAGCTAGCAGTGGATAGCAGCAATAACTGGCCACAGGCTGTGTACAACAGCTAAGGGCCGACAGACTTATAGCGATTCAAAACCCAATTGGACACGTCCT
>NW_003213926.1:0-1444 GCF_000006405.1 Perkinsus marinus ATCC 50983
AAAAACAATGTGAGAAACTTTCAAGTCCTTGGCATGGACAGTATTCGAAGAACTCAGAAGGCTCGAGAGATGAGCTTTCAAGCAGCGACTGAGAACACGTCTGGGTAGTTCAGTCAGTCGTCTTGGAGCACCACCCAAGGTAAGGTATAAACTGAACACACAACCGACTGATTCAGATAGAACAGTTAACCTAGGCATAAGCCTCAGCAAGCCTGCAATAACGCCTTGGCACACGATCCAGGAGCTCCTGGTCGCGGCACGGGTGTTGTTATCTCAAGCAAGACTAGTTACGACCCAGTGAGGAGGATCCCCGAAGGGCCCTGACCGTGAAGATCACCAGCGAAAAAAGTCTAACGTAAGTCGCACTTTGCGATCGCTGGAGCATACAACGCGATACGAGATATTGATACTACATCGAGCCTCACGCCCACAACGCCCTGGGAACACAGTATCCAATCGGTTTTGTGGAATTTCTACTATGAATCATGACCCGTCATACGTCCATCTGTGGGTGAAGGAAGTGCTGTTATCATCCCAGGTGAGAGAAGGTGGATTTTTCGGTATCACTCGCATTAGACTTGCCAACACAAAACGGCACCAGACACTCCAAATGGGAATATTTTTTGCAAAATGTGACATTTCTATGATCAACACAGGTTGTCGGAGATCAGGTTGGAACTAACATGGCCCTTCAGCATGACCAGCGAGACGACTTACAGAACGGCACTTATAGGCATAGTACGTAGATAGCGATATGGGTCAACATGAAGAGGGCGTAACGTAGTCGCGACATAGAGAACTTCGCTCGTTATGATGGTGGTAGTTGGTATCCCATAGACGCATAGTATTTGCTCCAAGCAGCCATATTAGCCTGATTACTCGCGGCAACTTGTTGTTGATATGCAGCCCATTGAGAATAGTATTGAGCCATCGGGTCCGTCCCACCCCCGCCACCACCTTGCATCATCATACCGTACCCCTGCTGTGACGGAGGAGGCATTATCCCAGCGTTATAGCCCTGCGAATGTGGCTGTTGCTGCATCATAGGCCCTTGAGGACCCATTCCCTGTGGTTGTGGCTGATAGTTCGGGTATTGTTGCTGCACGATTGTGACGATCCTCCCATTAGTCTTCATCGATAATTGCATCAGAGCTGCTTGGACTCCCGACGCCGGTCCCTGCAGAGTCATTTTGCGAGGGGTCCTCTGGTCCACACCTTTCTCAATCTGACACTCCGACAGGCTACACTGTGATTTCAAACCCTTCACATTTTCACCACCACGACCAATGACAAGCCCAGCACATTCAGCGGGTACATCAATAACGGCTCTATCAATCGGTCCCGATGCCGCAGAGATGAGACCATGGGTCTTGGCCCCGAAAGCCCCGTAGGTGCATGCGCTACATATTCTGTCCGCATACCGTATGATTGGTCCCAACCGCCA
>NW_003208656.1:0-1443 GCF_000006405.1 Perkinsus marinus ATCC 50983
CAGCGTTAGGTAAGGCCAATACACCGACACCCACGGCGGTCATCACGATGTTGGCAACCCCTCGAAAATCAGAGCAACCGTTGGGGTTGGCGACCATAGTAGTCGCATAGAGCTCGGACCTAGTCTTGGACATTGGTAAAATGTAAGAACACTAGTCTGAGAGCAACAACTGACCGGTAACTTGACTACTTGCAATTGCTGGGCACACGTGCACGTGCTGTACGCAGATGGGCGCGCGCGACTTGCATGGAGGTGACGTAACGAACTTATCACCACAAGCGACACTACACGGTGAACTGTCACAACCCCTCAGATCGTATCACAGCCGTAAATCTCATAACTAATAACCGATATTCCGAACTGCTAGTCTCCCGAAATGTCCCATTAGTACTGGGCGGCCAGCACTAATGCATAAGTGTATGCTTCATACCCTCCCCCCTATAAGGAGTCCATGTTGAACTGATAGTCATCCTACAGGATAAACTGCCTGTCAGGATACAAGTCGAATTCGACCGTCGAAGAACATCACAGGGAAGAGGCAGCCAGTAGTGTTCGCCTCGCACGACTTCTCAACAACAGTACACTCGGAAGTGGCCAGAAGTAGCCTGCTCACGGGAAGTAGCCACAGTTAACATGAGTGAAGTGGATGAGGCCAACAATAGATCTAATCAGGATCTTATTTTACGAACTCTCATAAGGAGCGAAAATTGTAAGGTATCTTACGGCTTCATGGCCAGGCGCCTTCACATCTTTCCGATTTGGAAGAGGAGGTTAGGAGTAAGGTGAGGTGAAGGCTCCTTCCCTCTACAAGGGCATCCTCATGAAAGGCGATTTCATAGAAGGTATTTTTGAGCCTCTCCTTAAGGTCCTTACGTAAGGCGCCGTAAGACTGTCACTCGGGGGGGAAGTACTTTATGGCACCCCATCGCACCCGCCTTACCATTCCCGGATGCTTAATCCACTAGACCATGCATCTGACCCGCGGATGTTTTATCCGTGTGTCAACCATTTTTATTGCATCTTTGCCTTAGCGTTTTAGCGAATTATGGTGATGACCGAATTGGTCATCGGTCAGACCGATTGTTCGCAAGCGAGTTGATGGTAGGGTTTTTGATTTTGTTTTATTCAACGGCAATAACTTTATTTTCAGCTTTATTCAAACACTGCGTCGATTTTTTCATGCGCGTTGGTATATGTAAAGATGCTCCTCGCGCTCCTTTTTGGGGCCCAGGAGGTACACCTTTAATTAGGGGCATGAGGTGCAATTGTAGTAAAAGCACGTCGTGTGAGGTATAAGGTTCCTTGGTCCTAAATTTCAGGAGCGTTTCTTGTGAAGTAGAAACCCCCACCACTACATCCATAACACCGGAATTATACACGGGCGCATGGCACTCATTTACTCTTTATCATTTGTGAGTATTGCAAACACATCACTTATGAGAA
>NW_003201495.1:0-1074 GCF_000006405.1 Perkinsus marinus ATCC 50983
GCAGAGTGGTGGTCGTGGTCAGTACGGTAAGGTTACGGGGTACTTCGAGCCACTGAGTCATGATGAAGTACAAGAGATTCTTACTAAGTATCAAGGAGAGATAACTCCTATGAATGCTTCCAAGTATCTTGCTATCTTCCAGAATAAAATAAGGGTGAGAAGTGGAGGCGCTGGGGATCGAACCTGCGTTGGAAGCAGACATGTTAGCGTGGCAATATGTTGTTTTCTGTCGATTGTTAGGGTAATGAGATACCTAAGAACTTCATCGCGTACATTGAGAAAGGCTTTCGAGAGTGTCTGGAGGAAGGCCCTTTGACGGGCTCGGCAGTGTGCAATTTGCGAATAGTGTTGGAGGGCGGCAAGCATCATGAGGTTGATTCTTCTGAAGTTGCTTTCAAAGCCGCAGCGCAAGGAGCGTTCGAGCAGGCGTTCTATGGCGGGTCGCCGACGATTTTACAGCCAGTCATGTAAGATGGTAGAAATTGTGTGGTGGTTGAGGCTAGCGCTAGAGCTAGACTTAGCTAGTAATAATGTTAGGAATGTGGAAGTAACTGTCCCTACTGATAAAACCGGATCGTTGATGTCTGGTATTACGGTGAGGAAGGGCTTGGTCACGGGTTCAGAGGCACTCACGGATTTGGATACGCTGGTACGGGCGAAGGTGCCCTTAAGGAATATGTTTGGTTTTACGACAGAGTTGAGATCAATCACACAGGTGAGTGGGGTTTTAAGGTAACGATGTATGGTATTGGGATAGGGTCATGGTGAGTGGGCTATGGACTTCCATGCTTATGAGGAGATGCCAGCTGATGACCAAGAGTCTGTTAAGAAGCAGTATGTCCAGCGACGAGCAAGAGAGAAGAAGCTCGAGGAGTGATCCTTACTGTGATACTATCGTTTCCGTGTGTCACCCCAACAAGGATGTGTGCATGAGGTTTCCGGGTAGCTGTTGCTGTTGAGTTGTGCCAGTCTTCAACTGTTGTGGTAGTTGTTCAGATTGCATTGGAAAGCGTCGTCGTTTACGACCTATTTGTTCCTTCCTCACTTATCTTTAATCCTCGCCATCGTCGTCGT
>NW_003211030.1:0-1052 GCF_000006405.1 Perkinsus marinus ATCC 50983
AATTGTTGCCGTTTGAGATGATTTGTATGCCAAAAGGTTCCAGCATGAAATGATGTAAATGGTCGATGCAGGGCTCGAACCTGCGACCCTCGCGTTATTAGCACGATGCTCTAACCGACTGAGCTAAACGACCAAACAACAATCGTCATTGATGCATGATGCAATCGGAGGAGGAAATTCGACTTCGAAAGCCGGCTCCCCGCCCCCATGACCAGTGTTGGATGGAACAACTGTGTCGCGAAGAAACGTGAATTTTCAAACATCTTTGGACAGGGGGCGCGGGGTTGAACCAGTCGTGTCTACTGGTGTGGGAGTCCTCTACATCGGTTGATTTCGCGTCAGAGCCTACTGACTCGCTCAAAACCTATTTGTTCACGGGATAGCCAAGGGCTGGGCCGAGAATCGAACTCGGGACCTCTCGCACCCAAAGCGAGAATCATACCACTAGACCACACAGCCAAACTAATATATAATTACAAGTTTTTTTCTAGGCTAGCATATCTACAGGAAGTCACAGATAAATTACTCTAATGTAAGGGCTGTGCCGAGAATTGAACTCGGGACCTCTCGCACCCTAAGCGAGAATCATACCACTAGACCACACAACCGTACCGTTGTATTTGTTGCCGTCTTCGCACCCCAGAGCCCAAGTCTACAGACAGTCGCAAATCTCCTCACCAACCTACTCGCAAGCGCATGAAGGGTTGACTGGTGACACATGAATTGTGTAACGAAGAATACAATTCATTCATCTTTCACTATCTACTGAACTCTGTGTCACCAGTCCCCATCGTTCACTTGACCATTTCGCCTCCCATACTCCTTGTCATCTCCCATTCATGATAAACATCACTGCGGTGTCACTGGAAGAAAAAGAATGAACATCCGTTACTTGCGTCTTGAACACCGCTAGGACGAACTTCTCATAAATTGTTGCCGTTTGAGATGATTTGTATGCCAAAAGGTCCAGCATGAATGATGTAAATGGTCGATGCAGGGCTCGAACTGCGACCCTCGCGTTATTAGCACGATGCTCTTACCGACTGAGCTAA
>NW_003199737.1:0-2550 GCF_000006405.1 Perkinsus marinus ATCC 50983
ATGGATAAAGTCATCAGTTTCTTATCGCTCTGAGCTGACGCGCCTCCTGTATCGCCGAGCTGACCGATAACTGGGAAAAGTGAAACTTGTTTCCATCGTCAAATCGTCTCATACGCCAGAATCATACTCATCATCCTCCATCCATATCTTCGTCCTCCCCCTCTTCGCGCTTTGGCGTGAGATAGTTCTTCCCGTAAGTGGCCCACAAGAACCAATCAATGTCATGATAGGTTGAGAATGATAAACCATTGAGGCTGATAGTGCTTGCTGGGAGAACCTTCTCTGAAGGGATATGGAAGTATTTACCGCTACGATGCCATTCATGCGAGTAGCCGTCATCTCCGTGATCAGTTAATCCATACAAGTCAACATAAACACATCCGAATGAATCACATACCTGAGTCATATTGAATATGATGCTCGTATCGATGTCATACAATCGCCCGGCCAGTGGATGATGTGAAGCGATGCAAACCCGCCAGATGTTGTGCTTGAATAGGAAATAGCCGAGGCCGCGGAGACGTTCTGCAAACTCATTCCTTTGTACGCACGGCGATGCGCCAGGTGGCAAGAAATAGGCAATATCTGAGTCTGCAGTCCAGGGGATGTGCGTACCGTTCCGAACAGCTCCCAGGGCGGTGCCGTGGGTTAGCATAGGCTGGCATCCGAACTCCTCCATGGCACGATAGACATCGATGGTGAGCATGTCAAGGACTGCTGACCCGCACACAGGCTTCAATACTCTTGGGTCGAGGAGAGTGCTACGAGTAGCACCTGCGCATTCCAACCGGTTGTGGTTAGGATGTATCGGTAGACAATGTTTCCAGTGTGAGGCGGAGCTAATTTGCGGGTCGACCTCGTCCAAGCGTGGCCCTTCACAGACCTCGCGTGCCCGCTCATATACCCTTAGAGGCTCCACAGGAGCGTCTGCTAGAGCCCTCTGGAAAAAGTCACCATTGCGATAATAGGACATATTCAACTCGCCACCTGTTCTCGGGCACTCGATAATTTTGAGATCTGCTGCTCCAATATTTACGACCTGTTCATGCGTCATAGACGGAGTTGTTCCAAGTCGATGAGAGTGAGATTGGTCAAGACTGACTCTCGAACGATGATCTTTGGCTCGTAGGGAGCTCATTAGATAGACGGGTACGATAGAGATGAGAATCAACGGGAATATCCAAAGTAGTCGGCGGCGGCGGTGGTACTCAGGTGCGACTTTGAGCTCGTCGACCCGGCCATTCCTGCTGGATGGCATGCGAATCGCATACGCGTAATGATTCGGAGGTGACAGCGGAGACTTCTCACATGAGGGAGACGCTTCTTTCATGAGGAAAAGAAATAAGTGAAGACACTGCATTTGTTTAGCATGAGAAGTGAATCCGCGGTCAAAACCGCGCCAGTTACATCACCTGCCATCTATCTGGTTGCATCCTGGTGTAGCGCACCGTTTGTGCGAGTGGAATGCGACCAATAACGAAGCTTCAGAAGAAGTGCTTCTCCTTTTTCATGTCCCTCTCCTCTTAGCTCCGTAGAAATCGTTGTGGGCTATTGCTCGATGGAAGTGATTCTGCTAGCGAGCAAGAATTACTGCACACCGCGTCCAAGCACACGTGAATATCGTAGTTACGGCACGCATCGTCCGAGTAATGTGACCCCTATCCTCGCAGATATCGGAAATGGGAAGGGAAAGCTCATCATGTTCGATGTGTGTTGCTCTACGAGCCTGGCTCCTCCAAGCCGAAGATTGCTCCTGGGGCCATATTACAGATTGAGCCGACAATATGCTCATGTGCTCAATATGCGACTAGAGTTCACGCAGTTTGTGCTCCATTCATGCATGTTTGCTGAAGCGCGCAAATAGCACTTTGCTGTAATGTGAGACTCGGACGGTCACTTCGGCTCTTCTTCTTTTCACACGTGATTGGCATATCAGTCGCTCGCGCATTCATTGCGTTCTGCAAAGAAGGCTAATGAGTCCCTCTAATTCCTACTCTAGGAATTCA
Organism: Perkinsus marinus ATCC 50983; assembly: GCF_000006405.1. NCBI lineage: Eukaryota > Perkinsozoa > Perkinsida > Perkinsidae > Perkinsus > Perkinsus marinus. Next base: position 2,007 of record NW_003199737.1, read on the forward strand.
TCCCCCGATTCACAAATTGCCACTCTGAGAGTGGAGCGCGCGAGAGATGCCACTGGACTCCAGTGGCTGGAGTTCAATCAGCGTCAAGGCGCAACGTATATGGTAGTCATCATGTCATAGTTTGTAGTATTGACTCGTGTCTCTACACTATCTGTGTTGGCAGGTAATCTATGCTGTAGGTCGGCAGTAGTTGAGCATTATGTCTCTTTAGCTGAGTCACTCTATGTGCACCATTGTGACCTTAGCTTTCCCACTCATCTATGTAGGTGAGTAACTTAGAATGGTTATCCTTGCACTCTCGAAGTTATTTGTGCCGTCTATCCATTGGGCCTCTTTCAGTAATTGCTCACTTACATTAGGACGGCAACAAACTAGAGAAACTAAGGATGGAGCGTTTCACTAAGGGCTATGATTACTTAACTCCCTCAGACTCACCCTTAAGGTAAGAAACCCAAAGACCTGATGTTGGTTTTCTAATATAGATGGGCAGCGTAACGTTTTTCTACGGTTTACCTCACGGCCTGCGTAACGTGAGCAGTTCATG
>NW_003199847.1:0-1493 GCF_000006405.1 Perkinsus marinus ATCC 50983
ACGAGGACGAATAAAATGAGTGGATTCCCTTATATCAAACCATCTCCATCACGGAACCAAATTCGCCGCTAAGACCCTCGTCACGATAACTGCGGAAAAGAGCAAGTCGCTGTTAAGCGCATTACACAGTGCCGACCTGTTGAACGTCCTTGAGCCCATATCCGTACTAGCTGAACTGCGGCTCGTTTGAACCTCCTCTGGGAGTGAGCGAGTTCGCGTTCTCGGACCTGATACCATGCATGGAGTTGTTGATAACACTGGCCAAGCAGGTACTACCTCCGCGAGCATCTCCTCCTGATGGGACCTCAACATCCTTGGCCACCATATCCAAATGTACGTCTGAAAAATTGAGTCATGATCCGAAACATGGACAGATAGGAACCTTTTACCTGGCAAAATAGTACTAACAAAAAGAGCACCAGAGCCACAAGGGCATGCTTCAGACCATATAGAAGGGCCCTGAAAATGTAAAGCGAATACGAGAAGAGGGGCTGAGCAGATACCTACGCGCCACATGCCAGACCGCAAACGAGACTAGTAGCACTGGTGAGGAACCAGAAGGCTGGTTCGCGAAAGAACATCCAATAGCCACCGGACTTGAGCTCGGCCACGAAACGGGGTAGCATAGGGTAAGGTACCTACTCGTAGGTTGAGAGGAAGATGAGGTATGGTAGGTGATGATGGTCACCTTATTAAATGCCAGACTACGAGCATATGAGGCCGTGACGCTGCAGAGGGCGGACAGACCCGAAAGGCTCATAAAAGTGACGTATATGGGAGCGACAATCATAGCGTATTGCTCCGAACGCTCCAGCCAATCGACAGATGGAACCTACCAAGACGATACTCTCATCACATCTACTTGTATTCAGCATACTACCATAAGCCCAGCAAATGCAACTCCCATGAAAAGAGCACTGGCGATGGCCAACTGCTCAGAATCATGTAAGAGTCTTTCCGACACCCACAACTGTGCAGGCCGCTGAGGTATGCAGTCGTTGGCAAGCTCCATGACTTGCGTCCAACTCCTACCACGTTATCAACCACAACGACAGTAGTTGATACTACCCTACCCGAAACTAAAGTCATCAAGTCGTGGTCTAACCCTGGTGATCGCCGACTGAGTGGCTAGCAGGAAGGACTGGCGCCTGGGATGGAGATGCTATGATATTTGTGAGATACCGCAGACAGTGCCATGACCTCTCTGAATGGTCAGTCCCTGCACCCGAGCCTCCTTCTTCCACCTGGCCACTATGCAAGCTGATCGCCTCCGGTGCTGCCTCCCCATTCCGTGTTGGTAGGCTAGAGGGCGTGCCCAGACATCTAGGGTGCTCCCGACCTGATCTTGGTGGCGGCCGCATTGCAAATAACTTCACCACTGCGGAGAAGTAGGACAGACACGGGCTCCCCTTTCCACAAAGTCCAACGACTATACCCCGACGGGTACCCAACTCTTTCTTATTATGATAACAAGTGATAGTGAGCGCCTCTCA
>NW_003207720.1:0-2494 GCF_000006405.1 Perkinsus marinus ATCC 50983
CAAGTATGATGATGGCGTCGAAGTCACATCATTTGAGCATAAAGCTCAACTTTCACTCGGTTCGGCTCCGCCAGTGGATCTCACTTTCGGCCTCATGTTCAAGCAAGATCCTCCACCCACAGAGAGCGAACCGATAAGTTCACTTGGTCTTAGTCTGCAAAGCAGCGGTAGAACAATTCCCTCATTCATTGGGCAGCTTCGCTCGACTGGGAAAATACCAAGCAACACCTTCGCTTTCTACCTATCCTCAGCTGGCGGGAAGGCCCCCTTCAATGGTGAGTTGCTGGTGGGAGGAGGTGATGCTTCGAAGTACGTACCACCGCTGCAATTAATCCCATTCTCTACCACCTTCGAGGGCGACTATTCCGTTGAACTCGGGTCTGTGAAAGTGAATGATGCTCCGCAAATTACCACTCCCGGCGAGGACATTCTCTTGGACAGTGGAACCAATTTCTTCTACGTCTCACCAGAATACTACGATGATATCACTAAGAATGTCAAGGAACAAGCTGACAAGATTGCTGGGAGACCAGTGGATATAGTATACGACGCAGGAGCTAATCTGTGGAGATTCTCATGTGTTTACATGAACGTCTTGCCACCCCTGTCTCTAGGATTGGGCCCTCAAGGGACTGTACCCTTGAAGCTGACCTACCTGAACTACGCCTTGGATGATAATGGTTCCTGTTTCCTGCTTATCAAGAAAGGGGAAGAAGATGAAGCCTGGATGCTTCCTGCTAAGGCTGTCATCGGAAATTACTACGAGTTTCAGCCTGATCAGAGACGATTGGGAACCGCTCCAGCAATCGCCTGATGTTCAAGTCGTAGTCACGCCTCCACCTGCCCTGATAGGTCTTCGGTGAAGCCATGGTGTAGGTTACACCGTGTAACATGATTCAGAGGATCGTTTTGTCTTACTCCATGCCACTAATCGATTTGTCTTAATCCATGTCAGTGATCGTTCGGTCTTGCTCCATGTCACTAATCGATTTGTCTTAATCCACGTCAGTGATCGTTTAGTCTTGCTCCATGTCACTAATCGATTTGTCTTAGTCCACGTCAGTGATCGCCTGGTCTTACTCCATGTCACTGATCGATTTGTCTTAATCCACGTCAGTGATCGTTTGGTCTTGCTCCATGTCACTAATCGATTTGTCTTAATCCACGTCAGTGATCGTTTGGTCTTGCTCCATGTCACTAATCGATTTGTCTTAGTCCACGTCAGTGATCGTTCTGTCTTACTCTCAGTGATTGCATTGTCTTGGTCCATGTCAGTAATCGTTTCGTCTTGATCCATGTCAGCGATTCTGAGTCTATGATTTCCTTATTGCCTGAGAGTATATTCATCAGAAAACTTCTCGCGTCGCTTCTGGTCAGAAACAGTTGAGTTCGACCGAGACATGATTCCGTGATATGAGAAGAATATTACGGGCATGACCGCTTACTTGCGATGTGATTTCGACTCGTCACTCAAGTATAGTGTATGCAGTGTGACGTCATCGTAGCATAAGAATATGTTCCCGATTCATGGGCACAGCTAGTTATCACAAATCGACCTATAGGTCATATTACTAAAATATGACCGCGACTGGCATTGAGATATAGTGAGCATACACGCTTAAAATAGTCAATCCTGAAAATAGAATTCTCGACTGGAGTATCACATTTTGAACTAGGAATTAGAGAAAGAGTTCCGCGACATGCAAGGGAAAGGGACTCTGGATGAAGGTAACTCCGCGAAATCGATGCTCTTACCGGCGAAATTGATTTCCTTGATCATGATATTGTATTTCTCATCCGCAGGATTGACATCATTTTTTGGCCCTTTTGACCGATACATGTACCTAAACCCAAACTCCAAATTAATGTCCTCACTCGTGTATGTGACGTCCTCGTCCGCGGGCACAGCGGCTGTATCCGCCAAAGGGACTCCTGATTCAGGAATCTGAGGCTCATCAGGCGAGAAATCCAGGGATCTTGCATGCCATTCGGAAATGTATTCAGCGAATACAGTCGCCCAGTGAGTGGTCTAGTGAGGAAATCGTCAATGGTACGGCAGTATAGTGTGAAGGAACTCCTCATATTATGTTGTCTCCTTCTTTCCTTACACAATAGCCTGCTGACTGTCATTCCTCATTAATACTATCACCTCCCTTACCCCTTCTTTATCGGGCTACCAACTGTGCACAACATGCGAGTGCATGACTGGTCCGGACGACACCATTGGTGAAATACTACGAACTCAGTGTTTTGATCGATAGTAGAACACAACTATGGTGTTTCATATTCATGAAAACGTTTCGAATTAGAAAACTCCACTCCCTCACAGTAATGCTGCGTACCGTCACATTGACGGAACGACTTCCGCGAGGATCTGTTCCTGTTGTGAGTCCATACGCCTGAGGGACCGGACGAATACGAATACGATATGTTTATGAGTGGTGTACTGAATGCGGTCTTCTAGATCTTTGATGAGCCTCTCATTTTTCACTCT
>NW_003213831.1:0-1157 GCF_000006405.1 Perkinsus marinus ATCC 50983
TCAGCGACAACTCTAGTGCTGTCACTGGGCGACCCAGCTTACGGTCGGTACTAAAAGTTACGATCGCATTGTTATTGAACGGTTATTAGATCTCTTCGATTCGCTCCTGGGCCATATTCGCGATAAATATGGCATACAGTTCGAGTTTCGCTATATTGAAGGTGCGAAAAATCTTTTCGCTGATAACCTCTCTCGTCAAGCTTCTTTGTTCCCAGAGTTCCCGCCCTTGAGTGACCTCAACGACGTTAACAAGCACAGTAGTTCGTGTGAGACGACTCTTGTGTTATCTTCAGATGCTTATGGACTGCTTATTTTCCCTTATAAGACCGCCTCGAGCCATCGTTGTCTTCGATCTTTGTGGATTAACGAACACACCTTGACTCCGGAGACTGGTTCTTCCTCTGAGGTGCGACCCTCAACCGTTCTAGCAGTGACTGCTCCGGTATCTCCCTATTCAGACCTAACTGCTGTGGGTAACATGACTCGAGAAGATGTCATTGTTCATCTCCAGGAGGCTCTGCAAGATGATCTTGCCAAGATCGAGAGTTTTGTAGATCTACCTTACTTTTTCGTGGGGTTAGTTTACTCTCTATACTTCTTGCGCTTGGTGTTCTTCCAGTGCACAATGGTGAGAAAATCTCTGCAGGAGTACGCGCGCTCTGTGAAGGAGATCGTGCATCCTTTCAATGGGATATTAATCATAAACTACTTTTCTTCCGAGATGTTAAGCTCAGCCCTTCATGGTATATTTATGCCTGTACTCCCCGCTCACAGCATTGGATCCTATACAGGTTTCACTATTCTCCTCTACTCGGTTGCCACCGGTCTGTGGCCCGCTGTGTGTCGGCGGCCTTATCTGATGGTTGGTATTTCTTACGTATGCCGAGCATCCTGAAGAAGTGGATCCGTTCCTGTAAGGAATGTCAGCTTACCAGAACGGGTGGACTTAATCCTGTTCAACCTTCTCTTTTCCGCCGAGGTGCTGGCCGTTTCTCCGAGGTTCAACTTGACTTTCTAGGACCTCTCTCTGACTCGCCTGACCACTCAGAACCTAATAACTGTACCTATCTGACTATACTCGTGGATAGTGCTACTCAGATGTGTATGGGTTGTCCAGCCCAATCGACTTCCACTTCATCTGTCATCTCAGCTGTGCT
>NW_003214963.1:0-1080 GCF_000006405.1 Perkinsus marinus ATCC 50983
CCGGTGTTGGTGCATAAACTGATGGTTGCATCTGTATTCGGGTGATGATATTATTTCTATGTGGATCAAGCCCTTGCTTTGTGTGAAGAAGTCTAGCATGTCATAGGGAGGCCACGAATAGTTTCCTCTAGGATTATATGTCTACTGTAGTGGATGCGATGGCTTCCCATGATGATAGATTGACACTCCTTAAGCAGTAAGCGTGTGACATGATGGTTCGTAGGTGTCGAGTGGGTTTGGTCATCGTCCCACTACTAAGATCGTGTTCAGTAGTCGAACACAGATGGCGGGTGAGTGTTCCTTCAAGACAATCGTGACAGTTGAATGGTTATTAGTCACTTATTCATGTTAGGCTAGTAGAGCCAATAAGAAGTGTTAGATTCCCGTGGAAGGTCATCACTACCATCGCTAGTGTCGTCCCATTCGAGCCAGCATGTTATAGACGAAACGTATGTTGGTGTAGCGACCAGGAACACTTTTCTGGAATCCCCGCAAGACCCTCATTTTGCATTGCAAGAAGTGGTCAACCTTGCACAGTGAAGCTCTGATGCCGACAGACTGTTGTTCGCTGCTCCGATGTCAGCGTGTATCCACTTTTGTACCGATCCACTTTTACGGAATCTAGTTAACTCGGGAAGGAGTGGTACTTGAACCACTTTTACAAGTATGTGCCTCAAATTCTCCGAAATAGGGACGATTATAGTACAGAAGCGGTTCGCGGAACGGAGCGCTTCCCGAAGGGAGGTTTTTCAAATGGGGGCGAGCGTTACTTGATTTGGTACAAGAGTGGCTGGATACGTGACGTCGGCAAGTGCTCGTGCGCCAATACACCTAGACTCCACCGTCCAAAGGCCGCGAGAAGAGGTCCGTTGACTATGCGGGTAGACGCCGGCATCCAAACACTGGTGCATCGATGACGCAACGAGTGGGAATTGCGAAAGCTACGCTGATTCCAGCAATACATTTAGGCGTACGCTCGATGCTGAACGGCATGAACTACTGAACAGGGATAAGAGGTGTCTGAACACATAAGAAGAGAAGCGCTAAGTCGGTGGCGGTCCGGGCAGACCCCACAAGTGG
>NW_003211001.1:0-1233 GCF_000006405.1 Perkinsus marinus ATCC 50983
AGCTTCACTGTCGGAATCTTACGTGCCGGGTAACGAAAACAAGATGAGTGTCATCGTAACATAATGTAACTAATATTGTTATTACGTAACATCCCCGCGATCTATCCCCAACCGCGCCTCACAGTTCGGCAAGGCTCAGCTATCATATGCGAGTCTCATTCCAGGGTATGCTACGGAGGTTGATCATGTCTCGTGGTAATGTCCCTTCGCTTGCCGGGCAGTGTCCCTGCTAGTCGAGTGGCATATTGTCGAGCGCAGACGTCATTCGCTGAGAACGAGGTGTCCGCGCCTCAATTGAGCGGAGGGTTCTGTGATAAAAAGTAGTGACCCAGTATATTAATACTGCTCAGTAATGCTGATTCAGCAGAGGATACACCCGCTGCGATGTTACACCGAATAGTCTAACCTCACGCGCACAATGAGCGGAGCGACGCACGAGTGCATCCAGGTTGAAGTGTGCATACAAGCACAATGGTATTTCACGGTGGAACTTTCACCCTTCGTCCGCATCGCTAATGGTGCAGTCATGGTGATGCGATGGTGGATGGGGAACTACATCGACTACTCCGCTACCACGAGCAGTGGTCCACTATTGGTAACAGGAGACAGCGAAGCAGAATTGGCTAACTGTTGTTACGAAGCGGCTGTCGTCAGGGAATACTCGCCGAGACCGCTCTAGCTGATATGCACTATTCTCTACTTGGACCATGCAAAAAATCGGATTCTTCCCCGGATCCTCAGAATCCGGTCGGATTCGTGAGAGGCGCCGCCAGTATTGGGCCATCCTTGACTTTCCACATTATGATGAAAGGTGCACGCGTATGAATATGATGCGTGGCATGCATCGACCGCGGTGCGGTTCCCGCGTGACGTCGACGGTGCCACCAAAACATCACGTGATGTTTTCAAGTCACTCCAATCGTGTGATAGACTCTATCAGATAGAGCTTCGTTTGTATCAATATACTGTTTGCTTCGCTCATGAGCAAGCTGTGGAGGACACGCCGCTTGTTATAGTAGTGCTCGAACTCCCAAGCCAGAATCCCTATTGCTCGGCGAATAGGAGAACTGCTCTGGCCAAGGACGTTTGGGTGCCTGGCTTCAGCTTTGTTGATACCAGAAATGAAAATCTTCTTGACCTTCGCTGTCGTGATCATAAACGCTGTCATTTGGGAAGGATGCAGCAGCAACGGTGGGTCAAATACTTTGGCGCAGCTCCCTAAGTCTCCCGTTT
>NW_003209144.1:0-1069 GCF_000006405.1 Perkinsus marinus ATCC 50983
ACTGGTTGTAGTAGATCACCGATACGATGGTGATACCTGCCATAGATGCTCAAGCCGTGTCACCATCCGTTTCTTACAGTTCTGGGGGACGCAAATGTGGTACGTATGGAAGCCCCTTCAAGTGGAGGAGGACATCATAGATCGAGGTAGTAAATAACGCTGCTACTGCATATGCTACTACTGTACCTACAAATAACCAGTACCAATGCTATTACTAGAAGTGCGGACTTATGACGATAACAGACATCTGGTGGATGTGCCCAGTAAGCTCAAATGCAATAACGGCCACCGAGATGGTCCGAGTAACTCCAGCAGTAAGACATATCGCGCCTACTAGAGCGTACCTGAGGTAAAGGAGATACAATTACTATGAAGTAGTACGATATCAATACACAGCAGGCGGTGCGAAGGCATAGCTTTGGGCTAACAGTTCGTGTACTAAAAGCCCATAGAGACGACCCCATACCGCTCCAATGGTGAATACTGGGAGAAAGAGCCCTGTTGGCACCCAACCTGACAACAGCGTTCATTCATGATAACGACTTAGAGTAGAAGTACTACAACTCATGGACACAATCATCAGGCATATCTTAGCGATGAAGACAATCTGAAAACACATCATATTTAGCCAGGTACGCACCGACACTAACCTACTGCAAGATTCCCCGCCTGGTTAATGACATCATTGGCCGCCTCGTGATGGGATACAACAAGCATGTCGCCAAGGAGCCCCCTATCCAACTGCCACAGCAATGGAGACCTATATGATGACTATCATCAGAACCTTCCACAACTGTAGTACGCGTATGCAACTCCGGCGTCGACGAGGGCAACTCCTGTTACCCAAACATAACGCATGGGGATGGGAAACCTCTTGGTGATAGAATTTAGGACACCGACGAAGAACCTAACAAGTTGGCTGAGTACGGGGAGTATACATCGGTGCCGACTCTCACACTATGACGCCAGATAGAACCCCACAGAGGACCGCCAATATGATGAAGCGAGATCTCAGAGTGATAGTTAGGGTGGGAGCGTGTCATTTGAAGAGCTCGATCACGGGCTGAGA
>NW_003200741.1:0-732 GCF_000006405.1 Perkinsus marinus ATCC 50983
CCACCCAAATCTGCGCAACGAAAAAGGTCAATTTTAAGTAAAATTCACTTAAATTTCACTTAAATTCACTTAAATGGAATGCGCAGATTTAGACCATTTTGGTGACATTTCCAAATGACCTACCACATATGGTCCACTGTAACACCCCATCCTCAGAAGCATACCCATATGGTTGAAATCGAGCCACATGGCCTACATCAACTTTTATACCCACCTGCAAGTCAATTTCGCCCATGTGCGAAATTGATGTGCAGCTTTCGCGAGCATCTTTGACCAAACGTGCACATCGATTTCGCGCATCCCCCTCCACCCCTTGGACAATGTTATAAACTATGTTCACTTGTCTCTCTATTGAACTACTGGACTCTTCTGTGGGCTAGCATAGGCTGCTTCACAATACAAGACAAAAGAGGAACAATGTCCAAGGGGGTGGGGAGGGGGTTTGTAAAAAAATGTACGACTTTTGCAAAAAGCCAGCAGCACCCTAAGGACTTCCCGGGCGGTCCCCCACCCCAGTACTATCCGGGCCTTGCGCCGCTTAACTTCGGAGTTCGGATGGGATCCGGTGTATTCGACGCAGTATGGCCGCTGGCGATCATAAAGTCGACCAAAAAGCCAAGTTACCCCCAACCGCGCACACCCAAATTTGGACAAGTCGAGGATTTTCAACCCATAAGGTATGATCCTCCATCCAACTTCAAACCCTCACCAGGACACTATACCGCGATCCAA
>NW_003214918.1:0-2788 GCF_000006405.1 Perkinsus marinus ATCC 50983
AGGTAGCCCATGAGCTTACGTTTCGTGATGCCGGATCGCACGATATGAGACACTTCCTGTTGCTATTGTTTTCTGAATTGATTCTGAGCATGTTAGCAGCACAAAATTGCCTGAGTTTGGCTGAGGGGTTTTCGCGATAGTACGGAATAGTGTGACGAGGAAGGAAAGTAGAAGGATATGGGTGCATCGAAGGTATGCGGCGAGGCATACGAGTGGTCTGTGGTGGAGAGAAGGTCTGAGCTTGCAGATAGGAAAGCAAGTAGTATGGAGCTAGCGGGATGGGGAGGAGTAGATGCTGGGGTTGTAACAAGTCTACAACGAGTAACTTTTTGTGACAACGTCTTGCGGAGGTCCTCTAGATATTATCCTTATGCTGGATGTACCGGTGGGTATAGTTGGTGTAGTATGTCGAGTATGGTTTGGAGCAAGGGAAGGTAATGAGAGAGGTGGAAGAGGCTAGAGAGAATTTCAGAAAGGAGGTACTTGTCGTTAATCAGAGTGCTTCGCGATATACTATGTCAATGGGTTGTGTGCATGGGTCGAAAAGTGGTTGAACATAGGCGTCAATAGTCTGCAATCCGTATTCTATCAGCATTATGATGTACCACCATAATCAGTTGAATAAAATTGGTATCGGCAGTGCATGTAGTTTTGTGTTGTTCGACTAAGTTGGATTTTTGCAGTGTGGGGGGGGGTGTGAGCCGGCTGAGATCCATTGAAATCGCAGGGCTCCTTGAGACGGGTTATAAGCCACAATTCGGCATGACGTAGATTTCGTGTGCGTCAGTGATTGGCTCGTATGGTGGCCCGCGGCGCCTATTCGAATGTCGGGGGACTCGCGGGCTTCACTCGAGGGAAGCATGACCACTGTCAGAGGATAAGTGTAAGACCAGTGGGAATGGTATAAATTATCTGATGAGCTTTTTTAGATTCTCTCTTTCTTCGCAGTAATGATGATTATCTATTTGTATATCGATGCTCGAAGAGCTCGATTACCTTCGCGGGAGGAGGAGCCAATAAGAGGCGCTGGTGAGTGGCTGCCTATTAGGCAGGTGGGGCTGGAGTGTGGTCGTTTGTAGGGTCTGATTTTGCACTGGCTCAAGTGGGCCCGATGATTGACGCTTCGCGGATTAATGTGGAGTTGAGGCCCGTAGCTGTTGTAAAGAAGGATAAGTATGGTGAAGAGCAAGGGACAGTGGTAAGAATAAAGTGCGGCCTGCGAGGATCGAACTCGCGACCTTAGGATTATGAGACCTACGCGCTACCTACTGCGCCAAAGCCGCTTGGAATTTTTAGACTTCCGCCTGGCTTTGGTCGAGCTTTTTCCCTTCAGGTTCTGAAGATGAAGCTCACGACACTCGAGAATGAACCAGCCACCACAGAGCCGCCAGTTCCCCCCGAGACCTCCCCTTCACCATCGACGCACGCTGTCCCCAAGACCATCGCGACCACCCAAGCGGCCTCGGTGCCGACTCAAGCGCAGTATACGGCTGCGGCTCCTACGAAACCAAATACTACACCGGAGCCGATAGAATTCGAGTTGGTCCCGGTCACGAAGAGCGGTAAAGGGAAGAATGAGGCTGAGCCGAATGGTGATGATGATGCTCGACTTGAGACTGTAGCCAGCGGTGAGGTTGAAAAAGTATCCGGAGAGGTAGTGACCGCTAAGGCGCTGCCGAGTGAGGCACCAAAGGGATCGGCAGTCAACGTGTCTGAGCGGACTCATGAGGTTGATAGCGTGGGGAAGATGACTGTTGAGGACCTCCCCTCTGAGAGTAGTGTTGGGAAAGCGACCCGGAAAGGGGATAAGAGTGATAGTACGCGTTCCCGAGGGACAGACCGGGAGGTAGAGCAGACAACAAAGAGCATCACGATGCCTCTGGTGGAAGTTGCCGAACCAGCGACTACCTCGTCACCTCGGGCGAACATGGTTGATGATCGAACTGAAGATATGGCCGCGATCGTGGAGCGTCTGGAGAAACTAGAGGCTGAGGTTGGATCTAAAACACAACCACGGAAGGAGTCCAGAGAGGCCAGTGGTGACCAGACGAAGACTTGAGTTGAAATATAATAAGATAGCAGACGCTCTTTCATTTCATACCATTTGGATTGTTTGTACACTATTTAGCCACACCGGTAGTCTAGTGTTAGTCATATGTCACTTTGGGAAGGGCGAGGTCAATTTAACAGGAATTTGTGTGAGGCGGTCTGCTTGTGAAAGACAATGTGGACAACAACAGGAAAAGATAATAATGATTGTTCTCTTTCTGGCTGGGAATTTCATGAAATTGCTTTTAGTGTGGTCAGAAGAATGCACATGGTCATCTGAATTATGAGAAAATTGTGGGAAATTTTTCGTTGGTTTTCGCGCAATTATATTCGCAAATCTTCTGAAAAATATTTCGAATGTGAACCAGAAGACAAGGAAAATAGTAGCGGGTCGAAAGGGAATAGTCATAGACATATAAAAATACTCCAAAGTTTATGGCATGCTTCCGTGCCTGATTGGTATCTTTGTCAGCGTCAAGTTGGATTCATTAGCACTGGTTCAAATATGAGGGGACAGATTTTGTGTGCAGGCGGCCTGCTGGGGCAGTGAGAATATTCTGATGGAAAACATATCTCACGGCTACTGCATATCACCGCGAATATCGCGTTTTTCACATGGAGTATTACGCCGCTTCACGTAAAACGGGTTGTGAAACTCCAGCTTATTATTCTTGCGATCATTTCGAAGATACTACAGTGTTGCGTTGATGATGATTTGTAACAGGAACTGTTGGAATTA
>NW_003215781.1:0-1434 GCF_000006405.1 Perkinsus marinus ATCC 50983
GTCTGTGGGTCTCGTGAAGGTTGGTGATAAGGTTGTTGCCGTTCACGGTATCAAGGAGAACACTGCTGGTGCCACCAACATGATGGAGGTTGTCAATGTCGAGTAAGCCATTCTCTATCGTTCCTTGTTTCTCCATTAAAACACTGGCTTTCTGAACGATTTAGTACAATAATTGTACCTTCCTTACGTGATAGCTGTTCCTAAAGACAAGTATTTCGGTGATTCCGTGTTTCTTGTTTCTGCACTCGAGAATGTTGAGCTGGTCATCGCCATAGTTGAGGGTTAACGGGTATTGATTGCTGTGAGAGTAAAAGACTTGGAGGAAAGCTTCGCGAGATATGGAAGTACCACATCGGGTGGCATCAATATCCTGAAAAGTCTTGTTGGATGGTGATGTCCTGCGTCAGTGTCATTAAGAGTGTCATGGTCGCTACATTCATTATCAGCACGTCGAGAAGCATACACCTCGAATATAGTACATCAAGTGGCCACCATCAGAAATTGCGAGACCAACAGCTCTCTCATCCTCACCAAAGGTCAGACTAGCTCTACTCTGGACATTATCGTGGCTGATGATGAGATGACCAGATATTATCGTGGTGGATGATGAGGTAGACGCCGAATAGCAGCGTTCTCCAAGCATCGTTGCCTTTCTCACAGTTTTCAAAAACTAAGCTCTCCTCCAAAGTGAAATAACTTTCTTCTATGGGCAGCTAGGCCATCCCAGATTCCTGGTATAATCGATTCTGCAGTCACCCAGCATAAAGTCGCACGAGATGGGACGATCAGCTCCGTGGAAACGTACAGGGGAGCTTCTCCTTCGACAGATTGCGATCATCAATTTAGTTGTTGGTGAGTCCTACCCCGCTTGAGAGGAGATATACAAATCGTAGATTCCAGCGTGACGTACTAGGTTGTTAGAAGAAGCCTCGGCGTGTAGTCAGTAGCAGCGTGGCACTGAGAACGGAGACTAGTCTTTATGTTGCATATGTGACTTTCAACACCCTTACTAACAGCGATCTCACTGACTCTGCGTAATCAGTTGTAACTGGTGTTGAGCGTTGCGACGAAATCTGGCTCTCCACCGCGAGGCTGATAGACTGATCCTGCCATGCCGGGCAAATGGGGATCTGATTATATTGAAGCATATCTTCGGGTCACATGACTACCCGGCTAGAAGAAATTAATCTTACTGAGCGCAGAATGAGCCTAGAGAAGGTGATGTTGACTGCGATCGGCACACTCGCATCGAAGTTATCACTCGTTATTCATGAGAAGAGTGTCAAGAAGCTGTTCCGCAGACTTGATCGGGGCAATCACTCCTGATTTCCCGAAACCTCGCTCAACGAAACCTAGGAACATTAGAGTGCTCCCCATGGGTGAAGCTTTGGGACAGCGGGTGTGAAGCTTGTGTGCTCACCGACGGAGCTGCGC
>NW_003210324.1:0-1051 GCF_000006405.1 Perkinsus marinus ATCC 50983
GGGTTGAGCGATGTGATCATTGCATGGAGCAGAAGCCTACCAAGCGTATGAAACTGGTCACCGCACCACGCCTTCCGTGGAGACTAATAGATCTGAATGCTCGTGGGAAGCATATTGCTATTGACCATGGTTACCCAAACCCTACATGGATATCTCCCGCGAACCCATCCCTCAAGGCATTCCTTGTCATCACGGACTTGGCCACTGGGTATACACTTCTGTGCGGTGCGGAAGATGTCAGAGGATGTACGACGGCTAAACTACTGTATGGCTCGTGGGTGAGTATCTTTGGTGTACCCCTTAGTGTTACCGGGGACAACTTCATCGACTCGCCGTCACTGCGCACGCCGCTCCTGTCCTGTGGTGTGCGCTTCAACACGGTCCCGGCATACTCACCATTTTCGAATGGCAGTGCTGAGGAAAGGGTCGGACGTGTCAAACGCGTCCTCCCGACAACCAAACTGCCATGGGATCAAGCCTTACCTTTTGTCCAGTTGTCGATCAACTCCCAAAAGCGAGTCTCTGGCCATTCGGCGGCGGAGCTCATGTTTGGCACGCAAATCCGCACTCCTTCTGCATCGGTCCTATCTGCCATCACAAACAATACGCCCATCGTCCACATCGGAGATCTTGAAACATTAGCTACATCTGCTGAGGTACCAGAGGCCCTCAGGGAAGTTCTCAAGAGCTCGGTGGGCGCGGCTCGAATCTCCACTCTTCAAGCCCACGTTCGGGACTGCCTTCGAGCCTCTGCGTCTCGGCCAGGTCGTCCACTGAAAGATGGTGAGCTCGTGGTGTGGCGCCGTCCTGAGTCTCGACCCGTTGAAGGAACGGTCAGATTGGTCAGTGGCGTCCATACTGAAGATGGTCCCTTCTGCTACCTTGGATCGTTGGCTGGTTTCGTGACTAGGTTACACCCACTAGGCAGCCCACCTGGTCACTCTGTCAGCGTTTCTGCCTGTCATCTGGAATCCAGGCATGCCTTTGTAGAAAGAGACCGTCCAACTATGGCCGTTGAAACCCGAGATCCCCTTCACTTCGATAAAACCTG
>NW_003206931.1:0-1189 GCF_000006405.1 Perkinsus marinus ATCC 50983
CAGCGAGTTTGATTTCGTCGATTATGGAATCGGCGGATTGCAATTGATAGTCAGTGACTGTCGACTCAGTACAGGTCTCACTTTGAATTTACTACAGGCCGGGAGTTCACAAATTCTCTGGCTCGGAATTGCTTTGAGCACGGTCTGATAGTGATACAGAATTAGTCACCCTATGGTTCCGTTGAGGAATCAGGCCAAAGGTGAGAAAGCTGAGATGTACATCCGAGTTGTGACCGACTTAGAAGCCTTGATAATGAGAGTGCCGTTACTGATTGAGACAAACCACGCGATCATCCGACACTAATTGACGGACACGATCGTAGAGAGTATAGTGTGAATACTACACACACAAATATCATAGGTGCATATCAGTCCGCCATAATCACGGCTGTTTGAAATTCAATATCTTTAGTCTTACATACTCATGGAAGGCGTCCGTCGTCCCGATCCGGTGCTTATCTCAGAAGAATATACCTTCAAGAAAGTCAAGGGCTGGGAGTACCTACATCTATTTCACCCTGCACAGTATAACAGAACAAGGAAGTGATCTTCTCCGAGTCCCCTCGTAATATGAGGCGTCATCGGATACGCAGCTTGTAGCGCTGTAATTCCGAGCCTAGGAATTAATATCATCACAGTCAAATGGTATCATAGCACGACGACTCATAATACAACGATCGCTCTGAGATTCTTGACTGAGTCAAGTTAACTCTATAGAGGCGGCGAAGTGATGATAGAATCTCCGTCACTGAGGCTTGTGTGGCATTAGTCTAAGCGGGAAGCTCAGTATTGTTATGACTCAGTAACGCGATACAGCGAGATGTTGGTAACTGTCGGCCACAAAAAGTAGCAGAGTAAGAGACGATGGTAAAAAAGAGACGGGACTCAAGGCAGAACTTCATGTCTCGTCTCGGGTGGCGAGCGAGTAGCAATAAAGGTGAACTGCGTGTGCTCGAAGATGAACTACGGGACGGAAAGAACGCTGAGCAGTTATATTTGGTTCGGAAAATTTGTAGATGTCGATGTAGGATGTGTAAAAGGAGTGGTATCATCTACATCTACATACCGGGTATGTACGGTAGTATTATTTGTCACATGCTATTGCGTATTCTCTCTGTTGCCTCTCTACTGGGGTCTTTCCATGTCGAGACTCGTCTGAGTCGTGGGAACACGCCTCTGGAACAGTCGC
>NW_003213742.1:0-1564 GCF_000006405.1 Perkinsus marinus ATCC 50983
TTGACAAGGTGCTGTTGGCCGCCCGTCACGCTACTGTAACCAAGTCGCCTGAGACCGAATGGGAGATGCTGAAACCTAACGTAGAGCTGGTCATATCTCAGTTTTTCGACATACCTAATGTTAAACCAGTAAGTGCAGTGTCCAGCAATTGTCTTGCTGTTGACTTTCCCATTATAAGGTTGCTCCTGATTCCATTGAGTACACCCAAGAGGGCCAGGACCAGCACAATGACGATGTCGTCAAAAGCATTCATGAGATACTAGAGCAGAGGATTAAGCCTTTTGTAATGCGATGCTTGGCTCAGCGTTTTGTGGACAGGTTTTGTATCTCTTGGGCTCGGTAGTTCCCTAGTGACAGATCCATGAGATCAACAATTGGTTTCTTGGTCCGTAATAGACTTTCCTCGTGAGGTGAATTCTTCGAGGTGTGGTATGTGGCCCTCGCGTGGTTCTCAGTGCGGTTCTCACCATTTTTCCTTTGATCAGGTCGAGCGAGATGGTGGTGATGTTGAATTCATTGCGTTTGATTCGGACACCGGAGTCCTCCAAATTCGGCTCGTCGGTTCATGTAGGCATGTCGGTCATCAGTCCTATTCTGATTTCGCGCTTTATCGCTAGGTGCCGGTTGCCCCAAGTCAAGTGTAACGTTGAAATTCGGTATCCAACGAATGGTCTGCCATTACATCCCAGAAGTTAAGAATGTTATCAACATTGAAGAGCCCACTGAGGGTGAAGAGGAGGGGGTTGTGAACAGCGTGGATCCGCAAGCCAGTGCCGAGCCCAAGGCTAGCCCGAATCCTGAAGCCAGCGTCAATCGTGAAGCCAGCACTGAGCCAGAAGATAGTGCTAAGTCGCAGCAAGCCTAAAAGAGTCTTCCGCCTTATATGTAACCATTGAAGTTGCTGTTCCATAAGTCATCGAATTATTACTCGACTCTCGAGATTCGACATCAGCCTTGCGTTGGATATTTCATATGAGGTCAACTTGAGCGCTACTCGTTTGGTCGTTATGATGACCGTGACCGCCATGGGACTATCAAGTCCATTGAGTCCAATCATAGCGTCTCACGCTCCTACCGAATGCTGTATGCGAATAATATGTCGAGTTACTCAACTATTAAAATGGTGGTGATGAAATTCGGATCGTAATGACCATGCTTTCTTTGGTGCTCCTGCTGCTGCTGACTCAAGAGTGTTGGGAAGCAAGATCATACACCCTTTTCAACCACTTCGATGAGCAAGAAAATCGTGACTCATGCTTAGATAACGCGCGACGTTAGTGACGATGCTATCACACCCATCGGTGCAAAGTCATCTGTCCATTTAACAGAAACCCTTCTCGTTCAATCTGCACAAGTCAACGATCGTCATCATGAATCTGACTGATTTTTACCATCGAATAACACAACAGTGTTGAGGAAAAGAGGTACAATTATAAACTCGAATGAGGTAGAACATGTTTCGTACAGAACTCGGGAACGTCGTCAGACTCCAAGATTCTTATCAACTCGGGGGAAATTTCAACCGAAATCTGCCGCCAATCCTTTTTCGCTCTCCCAGTGCAGA
>NW_003210613.1:0-1675 GCF_000006405.1 Perkinsus marinus ATCC 50983
GAAAATATTTTGAAGCATAATGCCGATGAAAAATAGAATTTGCAAGGAACTTCCAACCACCGCTCGCCCTGCATTCGTCACCTCCTATGTGATTATGGTAGACTGTGGTAGGTCATTTCAAGATTCTTCAGCGGTTGAGGTCTTAGCCTTAAACTCACACTCCTAAGTCGTTGACAATGATTGATCAATATCCCAAATAAATCGATATGAATCTTGCAATCTTGATCGACCTTGCTACTCCTAAACATCTTCTTGACTGAAGGTCTATGAGATTCGTAAGCCCCTCACTCTCAGGGGTGGCCCTGATAACAGTGAATCCTGAAAATGGTGAACCAGAAAAAATATCACAATAGGACTATAAACAGTGAAGACACTGGCGCGCGCCCCCGGCGCGCGTTCCGAAAATCGTTTCACGATGATACATGTTTTGTAACGTGCAACTCGTGCGATCGTTAGGTTTAATTCGAGAGGAGGCTGGTTCACTTACACGTATGGTGGATATGAGAAACATTTATTTCTAGCATGCGTGTTCCTTGTGATATGCTTGATGTTCACACCAATTGTCGTAGCTAGTTGTAGGTCGTTGTTGTAGATTCGATGTTCTGTATGCGATTTGAATCAAATCATTTGCTCGAGCTTACCTTGTCATTTTTCGAGTTCAGGAAAGTCTCCCTGCAATCTGGTTTGTGTATCGCATGATCTGGAGTTCACGCTCGATATAAGAATACAACTCGCAACACAACTGAAGCTGACTTCATGAACGAAAATCAGATAAGCAGCACCCTTCACAGAGAACACGTCACAAGGTCGAAATACTTCACCCAAAACCGCCGTTGCGAGGAGTCTTCAGCTTGATCTTGCGACGCGATGATCGACAGCAGAATGGCTAGGAGCTAGGCCTCATCTCATAAGACCACAAATCGAAGATAGAAGCGTCCCGCATCGGGCCGAAGCTGAAGACAGGAGTGCGATACAATAAACTTTCCCCAAGGATATCCATGAGTCATGGACCATGACTATACCATAGTACTCTTGAAAATTGATTGGTTACAAAACAACAAGCGAACGATTCTGGTAGCAACGTAATCGCACAGATATCACACCGCTAATCAACATAGACTTCCCCTTCTATCGCTCCGGTTCTCCGGCGCATCCTAATCATTATAGTACCAGTATCTTCATCGCAACAGTTGATGAGCTGCGGCAGCTTCTCCCTCTGGAGAAAGGAGTCAGTAGGTTACGGTCGAAGTAGCTTAAGCTCATATCTCTAGATACAGTCCATAGAGTCTCCCAGCCGGCATTATAACCATCCAAGTGCAGGCGATATACGTGAGTCAAGAAGTAACCCTCATCCTCTATAGCGCTATCCTCACTATGCACACTCATCGCGGAATTATTACATACATCTAATGCATGTTCACCAATCAAAGCTACTTCCTGGTACGTTCGAGGCACCGTGGTACAGTATATTGGAGAATCCTCACTCTCTTCGTCGGCTGCGTCAAGAAATGCGTACCACACATGCCGGCGATCACGGAATTTGGTGAATAGTGAACACTGTCCATTGGTGAGCATAGTATGAACAGGGAAATATTGTAGGAAATTCATCGATGCGTCAGGATTATAAAAGTAGAAACAACCTCTACCGTTCTTGGTGGAAGTATAATCCCTCAAA
>NW_003200341.1:0-931 GCF_000006405.1 Perkinsus marinus ATCC 50983
AGGAATCTTGTCTGGGACATTCACAAATTTTCAACTTTGACATTGCTGAACTTGATGAAACCATCGGTGCGGTGATATTTGATGCCTAACATGGACACATAGGGCAACTCATCGGCTTAGGCAAAATAAAAATTTCTCTTCCATTTGTTTGTTATGTATGATATCGGCCGACAAGCGTTGGTTTTGTTAAAGTCCTACACCGTGGAATCCGCAGTACAGCAGCTTGTATATGGTAGGGTTTCCACATAGTTTCCTCCCCTATAGTGGTGATAACGAGTGGGTATACAAGGCATTTATACACACTGTTAAACGTGCTCGAGACCCTCAGCCGCCTAGTTAGTTATTAACTCTGGAAGGAAATTCAAGGTCGGCATTGGCAAAAACCGAGACAGAGGTATGAGCTCGATTAGGATCGACGCTGTTTTTCCGAGCTCCGCTTCTCTTTCTTCTTCTCCAGATCCTTCAAGACGTGGTCGAATCGAACCAGAAACTCGTCTAGCTCTTCTTGCTCACATCCGATGGCGCACGCGCAGGTCATATAACTTGAAGCCTGAAATAAGAACTTTGGAAACCTGTCAATCGACAGCAATCAGCTCCACTTTAACTTTCGAACACCCATTCATACCCAGTGTGCTTTCTATAGTCCATTAAAGTCCCAATGCGCGGAAATCCTCAAACCTACCGCAAAATAATGTTCGCTATGACTGCCGTAGTTGCTGAACATCATGCCGCCAATTTCCTTGCTGGGCCCATCCTCACACACAACAACCCGAGGGCCGCTGACACGACGCGTGAACAGCGCGCTCCCGAGCTAAAAGGGCACATCAATGAGGACTGTGGTCTGAATTCGATCACTCACTTCGGTAGCTGCAGTTCCCGAATTCAGTTCAGCGATGAGAGATCGATCGCTAGTGATATCCTATTCCATGGA
>NW_003212770.1:0-1518 GCF_000006405.1 Perkinsus marinus ATCC 50983
AAATTGAACACTACGTCATGATTACCGACGGATGAACGTAGCTTGTAGGATAACCGAGTCGTTCGTAATGCCTACAATACAGGTGTTATTGAGTAAAGAAGGATAACATATGTAGATGTAAGTGCTTGAGCAGTCAAACGATGAAGCATAAAGTATTGCTGGCGCGAAGTACTCCGTATGGAAACCTCAGTGAATTGCATGGTTAGAAGCGGTCAAAGCGGTCATATATAAACCCTACCAACACATCTGTTGGCAGTGGGAGAGAGGCGGTGGAGTTTTGAGAGAGAGAGAGAGAGTGATGTGACATAAAATATAGAAATTATACTTCACACCACAGACTGTGGACAGTGAATATCGTGAATTTTTGGCACAGTGTACATCGGCGCATGTTCAATGTGGTAGAAATCTCCATGAAAACTGAACGTGCTAGTGAGAAAAAAGCGTATGACACAATGCTATCGTATGGTAAAAGATTAATAAGTGTTTAGTAGGTATTAAGGGTGTAAAGCTGATCAGATAGAGAAAAGGCATTATTCTTGTTGTGAATAATTTCCTGTAACGTTTTAACACAATGTAGGGTAAATTCAGATTTTCAAGGGAAATCGTGAATAGTCAAGGTGATTTCTCGCTCGCCCGGGCAGTTTATTCTTGCAAATAGTCAAGGCACGGGCCAAAACAGATGATGTCCCTACTAGGGACTCCCTAGTGTCCTAGGTTACTATTAACCACGTTATGGCGTCCGTACCTACGGCAAATGACGTCTCTACCGCGTAATGCGGTCCGCATCGGGCTAGGCCCTAGCCGCTAGGGGTTTACACTGTTAATAACAGTCTGTTATTCCCTTCGGGTTTCTGGTTGCCTTGTTATTCCCTTCGGGTTTCTGGTTTCCTTGTTATCTGGGTTTCCTGGAATAAGACCGTCGGGGTTCGGGTTTACCCGTAATGACAGTTTTTTGAGAACTTGTATGATACAAGTTCTGATACAAGTTGTATCAGAGCTCGCACTTGAGTACTTCAAACTCTTCAATATGTTCACTCGGAATCCGACAATCCCTCAAGAGGATCGATGAAGGGCATTTCTTGTTTTTATGAATACTTGATTGAATTAAGGAATGCGTAATTCACACCGTGTGGTTGCATGTACTACGTGCGCTAAATCTCCATCCACCGTTATGTATCGTGTGATCCCATAGCTAAACTGGTTAAGGGTGTGCTTCCACGTGCTCGAAACAGGGGTTCTATTCCCGGGCAGGGTTATACTGATACCCTGTATGCACTACGTGCGCTATAGTATAGCTATACCTCCTTGTACTGTCTTATATTGTATAATCTCACAGCTCAACTGGTCAAGGATACACTTTCACTTGATCAAAGCCGAGGTCCTATCCCCCGGCACGGTCATTCTAAGCACCTAAACCATCGCAAGCAGCAGAGGAGGTTTACCGTGGCGCGCGCTGAAGTCGTGAATCAAGCCTTGATTATCAAGGTCGAGAATCAGAATCAGGGTTTGGTACCGGGG
>NW_003211798.1:0-1143 GCF_000006405.1 Perkinsus marinus ATCC 50983
AAATGTGCGAGTATAGTCCTAGCTATACGAAATCAGTGGCTGTTATCTTCAGATGTCGTTCGGTGCCGGGATGGATACCGGAGGAGGTGACAAGTGATTTCCCATGTTCATGGTATGGCATTGGTTGATTTTCAGGAGATAAGAAGCCCCCACGTCGGCCGTTGATACCAGTGAATGTGAGGGTCTTCCACGATGCAGTGACGCAACACTCAGGTGGGTTGTCTCGATGAATTCGTTCAGATAATCTGACACCTATGTGATGCTCAGGTGGGGATGATATTGAAGTGTTCGGAGCTGCTGCGAGGGTGGTGGAGATTCTCGGTAGGTTCTCTGAGCATCAGTCAGGAGCTTGACGATTATGTGAAGTATAATCTCTGTTTTATAGTATCGATCTAGTGCACTGTTGATACTCAGCAGGACCCCAATCCCATTGAATAGGAGTGTAGAAACTTCCATGGCCTGCTGTTTGACCGTAGGTAACGCTAGAGATGTCGAACATGATGGCTTGGCTATTCACTGGACCTTGGATGACTTCACGGGGAGTGTTCGATGCAAGATGTATCTCGGTGAGCTGAACTTACCTCGCGCTCGTGATATTCTCTTGTCCCAGAGGAGTCCGATACCACTGGTAGAGATAAAGTGAACGAAATTCTCAAGAACGGGAAGTAATGCACCGCTAGATTCGGTTGGACTCGTATATTTTGTGTCGGGAGGTTCCATATTCATGGGCAGCCTTATGTTCGTGTGATCGGAGCTATTCGGGGCGGGAGCAATCCATATATCTCGGCTCTGAAGGTTCTGCCGGTAGATGACTTGAATGAGATACCCTGTACGTAGTCCATATGATTGCGAATAGGCATTCAGCTGGTCTAAACGTTCTCGCAGGTCATATTGCAGCTATTGCCCATGCGTACATCGCCAACACTGGGGAAATTGCACCTGTCTCGGCTGATGGCAAAAGACTCTCGTTCGGAGGGATATCCCAGGCCGGGGTTGAAGTGGCCAGCGCGTGAGTGACCTGAGCGCTATGATATTATAGAGGTTTGATATTTTCTTACTCGCGTGCAGCAACCCATCATCATCGATGCCTTCTCCTGCAAGCGAGAATCAATCTGGCGCCGCTAACAGTCATGCTGACAAGCG
>NW_003210982.1:0-1141 GCF_000006405.1 Perkinsus marinus ATCC 50983
GTATAAGGACGTTGGTGTATAAGGACGTTGTTGTATAAGGACGTTGTTGTATAAGGACGTTGTTGTATCTAGGACGTTGTTGTATAAGAACGTTGTTGTATAAGGACGTTGTTGTATAAGGACGTTGTTGTATAAGGACGTTGGTGTATCTAGGACGTTGTTGTATAAGGACGTTGTTGTATAAGGACGTTGTTGTATAAGGACGTTGTTGTATCTAGGACGTTGTTGTATAAGAACGTTGTTGTATAAGGACGTTGTTGTATAAGGACGTTGTTGTATAAGGACGTTGTTGTATAAGGACGTTGTTGTATAAGGACGTTGTTGTATAAGGACGTTGGTGTATCTAGGACGTTGTTGTATAAGGACGTTGTTGTATAAGGACGTTGGTGTATCTAGGACGTTGTTGTATAAGGACGTTGTTGTATAAGGACGTTGTTGTATCTAGGACGTTGTTGTATAAGGACGTTGTTGTATAAGGACGTTGTTGTATAAGGACGTTGTTGTATAAGGACGTTGTTGTATAAGGACGTTGTTGTATAAGGACGTTGTTGTATAAGGACGTTGTTGTATAAGGACGTTGTTGTATAAGGACGTTGTTGCAAAGACGTGCCGAGGAGAAGTGTCTTCACATGCTTAGGTGAGATGAGCCCTCAGCACTTAGTGACTGCCAGCCACGATGAACTCGGTAGCGATAGTCTCAAGAAGAGGCGACTGAGGCAGCAGGAGAAGTATTATAAAAGTCAGGTGTTGCTCGAGAGGTCAGTGAGAGGTCAGTTGTGGGCGCGTGTGAAATTTTTTTTTCAGAAAAACACGGAATGCCGAATCGTCATCAGATGGGCCGAGACTAGAAGGCGATGGGGGACGGAGCGTTACAGTAGGCGATTTTGAGAATGCAGATTGAAGTTGTTGCGTAGGTGGTAGAGGAAACTGTAAAGCCACCACTCCCACCGATGCCGGAGTTTGGCCTTCCACCGTCCCCTGATGAGCAGGATGGACCCGAGATGGAGGAGTCCCCGATGATGGAAACCGCAGGTGAGACTTTGTTTGGGCAAATCAAACCGATTTCGCTTACCATCTTGTGAACGGATTCGGGGGTCGCCTGGCAGGAGCTTTATCCAGTGCATGAGCTCTTCTCTTAGTG
>NW_003216853.1:0-1156 GCF_000006405.1 Perkinsus marinus ATCC 50983
ACCCTGTTCGCTAAGCGAACAGCAGAGGTCTCGATAGAGCTAGTTCGGTGGAGGGTCCGCGCTATTATTCGGGCCGTTATGGTCGCAGCAGACTGGCTAATTGATCAGCCTGCAATTTACTAGAAGATTGCATACCACAGTGCGTCTCTTATAACCTACATGGTCGTATATAGTATTCTGGAACACCGTGTCTCGCACGTGTCTTCAGGCGGTGCGATAATGACATCCGATTTTTGAGCCGTTTTCTCTGCATGCGATATGGAGTCCAATAGTGCCGGATCAGGAGAGCAAAGATTCAACTCCCAACTCCCCATGGTTAAAAAATTAAGGCGCTGTGCAATTTACGCAATCTTCGGATTGTGCGTACTGAATACTGCAATAAGATGATTCCCGTAGTCTTAAGGAAATGCTTTCCGCCTCGGAAAGAGCGCAACGCTCAATGCTCAAATATCTAATTCCACCTCATCATTACGCGTTGCCGACACATTATGCGCATAGGCATCATCATTCTCGGCTGTTTCACTGCGAACAATGAGGCTGCAGTGAATAAGAAACTAACTCCGGATTCTCCGAGTGCGTTGGAGATGACGTTCGGAGAAGCCAGACCTGAAGACAGATTCCTTGGGAGGAAGCTGCGCCATCCAGCGTGTGTCGCGGTGGCCGGAAGAGTGAGTGAGAATGACTAAGAGGAGTGTTGAATGTTGTTGGCAGGAAATCAGAGGCTACGTTGAGTACACCATCTCAGAGTTGAAGGGCTTGGAAAGGTAGAGGACGCATCAGTTTCCTCTAGGAACTGACAAGATATCTTCAGGACCCTTGACGATGATGAAATGGGTGATGATGACGTTTTCGAAGCTCCCGCCGATGAGAACATGATCTTCACTAAACAGGCTGAGATCGACAATTTCCACATCAAGAAGGCGTGGCAGAACAGGTTGCCGGAGTTCTTGAAGTTCTGTCAAAAACAAGTGAGGATCCTCAGCAGACGTTCGGTGTGATCGTCATCTCAGATCGCGAGGAGCTTTCCACAAGTTGGTGTGATTCGTATACGTGTCAGAGAGCCGAATAAGGATCCGGTGGAGAAAGCAGACTTCCAGCGAGTGAGCAGTGGTAAGCTCTTTCCGAGTGGACGTCTATTTTGGACTACTCCAGAATT
>NW_003201555.1:0-2359 GCF_000006405.1 Perkinsus marinus ATCC 50983
AGCAGCAGCTTGAGTATATGATGGGGACGATCACACAGCCACTGTGCCATGAAAGGCGACCTAAGGTTACTTACTACCTACAAGACCACTACTAGATGGGGATCACTACCAATCAGCCAGGTGAGGATGGAAGGATACTGTGAAGGATGTCTTCCCCTCGGCACACATATGATGAATCTAAGAATAGGTATGAGAACTATCACGACTGCTAATGCCTCTTCTTGATCGGAGACTGATAAACCTACCTTCTCAGAATAATAGGGTTCATTGGCATCCTCTGTTGGGTCGATGAATGTCTGTAAGAACTTGCTGAAGTTGGCAATAATCTTCTTGCCCAAACGTGAATCCCTGGCATATAGCACTCAGATACACGAATAGTGGGCATCATTACGGAGAGAGGTCAGTGTCCGGTCCAACCTCCTCATTATTAAGATCGATAAGATCGGCATCGAACTCCTCGTCCATAGCAGCATCGTCATCCTATTATTCACGACTAACACTGGACCAGTGGTTTCCATATCCCCCACCTCTGCCTGTGCAGCTCTCCTCAACCTCTCTAATCTACGCCTCTTCCTCTCATAGGCCCCCATACGATCATCATCATCCTCACTATCCGAACTATCCCCACCAAACACCGCTCCTGGCATTCTACGTCCTAAATGCATGGCCAAGATCATGATGATGATGATGTAGGGTAACAATCGAATCACTTTGTCCCCTATCCCTCTCTCTTAGTTCCCTCTCAGCACGCCTCCTAGCACCAGCATCATCACCATACTCCTGCTCATCCAGCATCCTGGGATCATATCGATCCAATTCAGGCATAGGACGATAATCCTCCTCCATGCTGAATGACTATGCTAATCAATAACATCAGGTGAGGTATCAATAGTAGTACTTATCCATCAAATCCTCACCCTCTCCCTCATCCTCCTCCTCAATAGCGTCATCGACGCCATCACTAATCTGATGCACATAGCATACCAGAGTATAGCTCTAGCGCAGGCCATGCTCACTCTATCATCCTCCATAGCTTCACTACCAGCATCTACTTCATCGTCATCCTCAGGCTCATCACGAGTTGGGAAGAAGCGATCACGGTGAGACATGACAAATAGGAGAAATACGATCCTGTATTAGACGTGGCTCAAGGTCCTGACATAACACAACGATACTTGTTGATAGTACTGTAATCAGAATTATGATAAAGCACACCAACAAAACCCGATTGGAGAGGACCATTGCTACTCCCGATGAGATGAAGCCTGGGTCATGAGGTAGGATAAGACAAGAACTGAGGTATTAGTGTTACACTCAGGCTTATCTATAGCATGACCTTGCTCGGGATACATATACACATCCACTGAGGGACAATGACCATTAACTGACACTGCTTGGGCCCATCTGTAAGGGAATCAATCAAAACGAGGAACGATCAACGAATGATCCTACCTCAGTCCACCCATATGGGGTACTCTTTGATCACTCTCACCAAGTAATACAATAACAGGCTTGTCAACATTCTTAGCCAGATGAGTGGCTGAGACCTCTCTCATCCTCCCCATCTGCTCCTTGGTCAGAGGTTGATAGTCAAAGTCTGAGGCCCCATCCCTCTCCCCAAAGGCCTCCACAAAGCACCACTCGGGTATATCCGTAGTGAGGCATTGGGAGAGTAAATCCACAGCTGGATTCCACAGTATGCCACATTGATACCTCGGAGGCGACCAACATGACGAGGACACTCAAGCTACTGCACACACTACCTTCCCCTCACTGTTGCATCCGATGACCCGACCAGATGTCCACATAGGAATCCTCCATGCGAGCCGCCAAATAAGCTGACCCCCTTAACCCTCTTACCTACCGCGGCATGAACGACTTGGCGGAGACCGATTGTCCTCACCTGTGCTCTTCTCGAGGTCTTGTATAGCATGCACGACTATGTCGTCACAATCAGCAACATCCATAGTACCAGCATGGCCAGGAAGAGCATTGAGGAAGTCCAATCCGAATGATGTAGATCCTCTGAGACGAGAGGATGATCGGAGAGTATAGTGCGCAAAGAATGTATCACCTATAGTTGGGCAATACAACAGCAAAGCCTGCCTGCAGCAGATAAGCCACCTCTCCAACGAATGCATTAGCACTAAAACTATGAGGGCCGCCGTGCAATCTGGCGACTAACTGCTCATTCCATACAGCAGGGGTTACCAATAGGCCAGTGCAGGACTCCCCTTGCACGAGTGAGATGGTGGGGGGTGATCCACCCTAAGGGGATTGGAGGCCTCCAACAATCAAGTAACCGATGATAAGAGCATCCCATCCTACATTCCATGACACTCGAGGTGATGCCATGACC
>NW_003204191.1:0-2255 GCF_000006405.1 Perkinsus marinus ATCC 50983
CTTGGAGGAGTTGAGGGAGTTGGCGTTGATGAGGGGTAGAGTGGATTTGATAGCCTCTGGGGTGATGCCGACTTCGGGCTTCCTACGCGATTTGTCGGGAGCAGCTGAGATGGTAGCATCGTGTCGGGAAATGTATAGGTTGATGAAGAGCCGAAGGGATGCGCTTTTTGAGAAATGGTGTGCGGAGGTGACTCCTTCTTCCTCGTCGGTTTGGTTGGATGCATCGGCTGCGGTGATCGCAACGAATTCGGAGGGCGATCTTGAAGTTACTTTTAATAGTAGACTACTCCTTGCTACCCAAGAGGCTCGGGCGTTCACGAATGCAGGGTATAGGTTAACGAAGAATCTCTCGGCGGAGGTGGAGGCGGGGGAGAGATATTATCGGTATGCGGTGTCTTTGAGGGAAGTATGTATTTTCTATAATCAACTTTCATTGGATCTTCTACCATTTCAAAAACCAATGCTCTTGAGAGAGGCTCTCGCTTTTGAGGAGTTGTTGACGAAATCGAAGTTTTCCAGTTGGAGGGGTGTCGAACAGCTTAGCATTTTTGTTGAGCGGGCTGAAGAGGGACGAAGAAAATTGAAGAAGTTGAATGACAACCTCAGGTCGACACATGAGCAGGTGGGTTGATGATGAAATCGATCATCTGGGCGTAGCGAGATTGTCGTGTTCAGATTTTAAGTGGAATTATCGGCCTTTGTGAGTTGTCGTTGCTACGGCAAGGGGAGCGTTGGAAATCGGCGTTGTCGGAGCTTCAGCGGAAGGTTGAAGTTGCTGCTGAGATGGTCGGGGCTTCGGAAAAGGTGAATCGGGAAATTTTAAATTTTTACTGAAAATTCGTCAAAATTTTTGAAGTGATTTTTTCGGGAAAAATTATTAGATTATGTTATTATATTTTAATTATTTTCGCTTGTTTTTTATGTAGTTTTTTGGGCGAAATTTTTGGCGGATATGATTTTTTAGGATTCTTCGACTCTGTTGTGGCGAGCGCATTTAGACCGACAGTTGCAAGCCGTCGTTGAAGTACAGCTGATAAAAGGGCTTCAGACATTTAATAAAACGTTGCCGGATGTAATGGGTGAAAAATCGCCAATTTCGGAGTTTTTCTCCCACTTTAAGATACGTGTTGATATTCTGTCCAGTGGAAAGAGGGTAATTTTGAAACCGCCGATCGAAGAACTCCGGAAGGTTATAATCGATCGCGTGATCGATTTGGACGAATCTTTTCTATTGTCAGAAATACTATCGCGAAGTTTTGAAATTTGTAGGACGAGTTGGTAGCATCAGAGGCTTTGGAGGAGTCCCCAGAATTTTCAAGAAAATTACGGAAGGTTATATTATTTCCGCCGCACAGGAAAGAATATCTTTTAGTATCTTCGGGCGTGAGAGAGGCATTGGTGTTGGCCTATTCTCAAGCGGAAGACCTATTTGATAGGGTCGAGAGGGAAAGAGGTGAAGTGGAGTGCTGGGGGGTAGAAGTGTCCTTACCGGGGATCGATCCGGCGACCTTTGGATTGCCGCAGGTTCTGGGAAGTGTTGGAGAGCAACGCTTGGTGGAGTTGGTGGAGTTTTATGATGATGCTGACGAGACTATTTGGGAGGCGAATTTGAAGCAAATGAGGAGGAAAAAACGAGAGTTGGAGAGAATACCGGATTTTGTGAAAGTTGATTGTTTTATGGTACATCTGGTGATATTGAAAGCCGTGGTGGAGGAGCAAATCGAACGGTATGGTTTTGGGCCTATTCTGAATCTTATTGTCGTGGACCTTAGATTCTCGTTGGAGTTGGTGATATCTCTGAAGCGGAGAGTTAATGAGGAAATAAAATCGATTTCGGAGCGACTTGAATCATCTCTTGGGAAACTATCTACTGTTCCGGAGAGTTTTAGAGAAATCGCAGAATGTGAAAATGAGGTTGGGAAGCTGTCGGAGGAATTGCCGAGTATAAGAAAACATTTGGACGGTTTGAGCCAGAGGGCGGTCTTGATCGAGTCGACTGGCGGGGGAGTTGTAGTAGGTCTTGAAAAGCTGCGAGAATTATGTGGCGCGGTGACGGTTAAAGTAGAGGGTCTTGGATCTATCGTAGAGGATTCTCGAGAGAAGTTAAAGCAGCGGATGGGCGGAAGAATTGATGAATTGGAAGAAATGGCTGAGAGATACGCATCGAGATGGAAGGTGATATCAAGGGTGGTGGAAGATGGGATTTTTTTTGTGTGTGGGTGTAGGCGTTGAAACCGATGGTAGCAGTAGAGGAT
>NW_003209244.1:0-1279 GCF_000006405.1 Perkinsus marinus ATCC 50983
GCTGCCGCTACAGATCCCGACTGATGCGAGCCTTGTCCCATCTGCGATATCTTTTCCGCTTCTATTCGAGTGACCTTCAAGCCATCAGCACCAAAGGGCCTCAAGCATCTGTCTAGGAGTTGATTCAGCAGCTCTAAGGAATCGGGAAGGATACTCCGAGGCCCCAAATTCGACAGCCATTTTGGTACCACAGACATAACCACTCGTCCGACGGCTCTTCTAGGCCAACCATTATTCGGTTGCCTCACCAAAGCCACGAGCAATTCCAATAGTGCTTTACAAGGAGTACCACTTTCCAGTTCATGGCAGGAAGCACCACTGAGATCCTCACAGAGACGATCGATATAGTAGCTTCCATCGTTTGCCATTGGGCGGTCCACAAGCGCCTTGAGCAACCTGAGCGCCCCTTGGTTGACGGGACCCTCCAGGCCCTTACTCCTCCTCAACGTCAGCCCCACTGCCCACAACCGAGAGGTGTCCTCCTCGCCGCACGAGCCTGCCTCCACCAGTATCCGTGCCACACTGAATGCAGCACCAACGAGGTCAGCAATAGGCCGCATGAGACTAAATCGATCAGCAAGGCGCGCGCTGTTGTCGGAGACCACTGCAAGCAATGACAATGCCATATCTGTCGGCCTGAGTGGCTGCTCCGCTGGTAAGCTGAGCCGTACCACTCTCTCCCCATTTTCCAGCCGTAGGACAGGAAATTCCGAGCCGACCGGAATGACGGGAGAAGGGTACATGTTGAGGACCTCTGTCGAGATAGGCAGTCCCAACAGTGAGGTGAAGAAGAGCTCGTACACGTAGACGCTCTGAGTGAGCACTACATGGGAATGGGATCGGCGACGGTATATAGCAGTAGGCAGCTCAGATAACTTCAACCAGCACGACTCGACAGCGGTCCCTGCCAACTGCTCTCTCGCGGAAGGTCCCGGGTTCAATCCCGCCATCATGTGTATTAGTGACCATGGACCAGTAGACTCTGGTGAATTCGATACTGCCTGTAGGCAAAGATCATATGCATCAGTACTGAATAACTCATCAGTAGCCGGCCCAGCAGAACATATACACTGTACGACTGCTCCAGACATGCCAGCAGATACGAAATTAGTAGAAGTGGCGTCGAAGTCCTCAACAGCCTAACCAAAGCGGTTAGGAGACATGGCCTTGTGGTCAGCAAACACTGCCTCGCACATTGCAAACTATCAACTAGTCCGACGCTGCGGTCGCCTGAAAGGTACTATGACTGATGATGACGAGCACGCCATGGAGCTCTACC
>NW_003204846.1:0-864 GCF_000006405.1 Perkinsus marinus ATCC 50983
TTATTCTGAGGGTCCTTGCGTGCTAACTACTCGGCCTTGCATTCTATCGAGATCACTGCCGTTGAACTCAATATGTAGGGGAGAAAATTGAAGCGGGTGGGTAACCACGCGTCAATTCAGAACAATGCTCATGCACTAGGACTCGCACTATTCACTACACTAATGAAATAGATATCTTCAGGGAGCTGACAGTTACATCATCATCTTAGAAACTGCCATAGGATGATCTGTAGAGGCTGCGTTCGCCCATCATAACAACTTGACTCCGGATAACAGTCCGAGTTTCTGGCTGACCTGTCGGGTTCCTGGTATGCCTTTCTTTGCTTTTTCCTGTTGTTTGATTGGGTATGCGTATACTTCGTCCTTCATAGGCGGCAGAATAGAGCCTCTCTTCTACCTCTCCAATAGAGGGGACTCAGTCTATGTATTTGTTGTTGCTACTACTATTGCTATCATCAGTCAGTGTAATTGTCTCTTGAGTGTAGTTGTCAATTGTAAGGAGGAGTAGGGTCATCCGGAGGGAACAGTGTCGATTTCAGTAGACCGGGGGATTGCTGTTAAGCTTGAGGAGCGCCTTCAGTTCCACTAGGACGAGTGGTGATGACAACAGCATCTGTGAGTAGCTCGGGAAGATCGCTGTTGAGCAGCCAGGGGGAGGACACGAGCAAGATATTCAATGTGAAGTGGGAGACGTGACATGCGCTATAAATTGAATGAAAATGAGCTTGGCCCGATTCGAACGGACAACCGTCTGATCTGGAGTCAGATGCTCTACCGTTGAGCCACAAGCCCTAGTGATTCAAAGAGGAATACTTGTGCGACGCCCTGTATCGCTGAGCTCATGATTCATTTGCGGATTGTGGA
>NW_003216361.1:0-2109 GCF_000006405.1 Perkinsus marinus ATCC 50983
TCCCTCCTACTTTGATCGAACACTTTTTTCTCAGGACTGCCCTTCGGGTGGAATATGCTTACAAGTGGATCCGCCGAGATCAACTTGCTACTATACGCTCAACTCCACCTCCTCTATGTGAGACGCCCTCCCCCCAAGCCAGCGGGTTTTTTTTGTTTATTTTCCATCAATCGTTCACGACGGGAGGAGACTAGCTGATCATTTTTCTATCGTCATGGGTTTTTTACACCTCGGTCGTGGCTTCACCTTCTTCAAGACTCAATCAGACTCTGCGGCCAGAGTACTTGTTTTTTTCAACAACACTGAGCTATGTAATGTGGCGTTCCATCCAATAAATCTTCAAGAGTCGCGATGGCTACGGGAAGGGGGACTATGGATGGACCGCTGATATGCACGCATGACTCGATATAACAGAATAGTCTTACTTCGCGTTGGACAAACAACGGGCGGTTCTTGATTGTTCCGATCCCGCAAGTTTAGGGGTTTCTATGCTAATTCTTCACGGTGACTGTAGCAGGAGCCTGTGCGAGTTCGCACTTCCACTACACAGCCTGTAAGGTCGGCCCTCACTGTGTGATGTGCATAAGCTACCACTGATGGCGTTAGACTAACGAATCAATACCACACGGGCGGAATTACCGAACAGATTCTACAGAATTCCTCCCGGAAGCTACCTTAGTACGACCTGCAATGCTGCAGGTGACGTGCCTACCCCTTGCAGTACCGAACCTTAATGAGAGAATAACGATCGAAGGTCAATGACTGAAGGGCAAGCTCCCGCGAGGAGAGTGTGTGAGTCGCAAGCCACGAGTCATTCTCATAATAATCATATTCGTTTAGTGTGTCTTACTACCGTAGATTTCATGGTCGGATGGAAGAATTGTCGGATTCAAAGCTCTACACGCAGATTCGATCCTCGTGTGGTGAAAATCGTTTGAGCTGAGGTGAGAGCTCCAGTCGAACGTAGTTCCGCGTGAGAATGACGAACTCGAGAATGTTTTCACTTTCGGAGGCGAATGGAGTTAGTCCTATTCAAGCTCAAAGAGTAGAACTGATGAGGATTGTGTTAATGGGCGAGCGAGCATAAATTCAGATACCATTGATGATTCGTTGTCGTTCATAGTTAGAGCACTGCGACTCATGGTCCATGCACGACTGCCCCCTTGTTAGTTAGAGTTTATTTGTGCCAACTGGCTCATTGGATTCAAGTGTTACATCAAACGCAACGAGAGCGTTGTGGTCCGATCGGGCAGTATAGCGGAACGTTCGAGGCATTTGGTTGTGCGCACAGAGATATCGCCAGTTTTGTTCGAACGCGAGTACTTTTTTGTCAGCAGCGAATGCTGTGAGTCCAGTTTGCCTACAATCTTGCCATATTACTTAATCTCCCACCACTAGTGTTGTCCCTTTGTGTCCTGAAAGTTATTACTATTGCTTGAGGGGTTGCTTGATGAATCAAACCTTCGTCATCTTCTTTACAGCGAATGAGCCCAATATCGATTATCGTGCTGCTCAGAATGTGTAGGCGTGAAGAGGTTAAGTGCATTCGTGTGGAAGATAAGTGCAAGTAGTGCGCTTATTGCTATTACCCTAGGGTCGTAGTTTTGGTTGTTCTAGCTCGAGTTCCCTTGTGTTGTTCTTAGAGTTCATCAACTGATACCGCGACATGAACTATTCTCTGTGTGCGCGGAATTTCTATTTGTGCGCGCACCAAATTTGACCCTATAGACCTACGTACATCCTAGGTTAAGACGAAATTGGTGCGAACAAGGCTACCTTGGTTCCTATGAGCCCCGCTTTTGGTATCAGTGAGCGCCCTGAGAGTTGACCAGGGAGGACCAACTTCCAGTCGCATTCGGAAGTTAGCATTTGCATCTGGACTTCAGAGGCTCCTTCTATGCCTACCTCCGTCAAAGTATGTAACGACTATGATACGTCACCAGTCGCCGATACCACTTCCTCAACCGGCGCTGTGTGTAAGGAGATGGAAGAGGGTATCAGCCTGAGGTGAATCTGCTCTCGTCAAGGCTTCAGTCTGACATTGGTTCTTCAGGGCATTCATCGCTGCGTGTGGAAATTCTGTCATCACCCAAGCCCTCTCTATCCCAT
>NW_003207328.1:0-1377 GCF_000006405.1 Perkinsus marinus ATCC 50983
GAGAATTATATTCTCGTTGTACCTTAATCAAGTGGCGGAAACGAGACCATGAACACTCGGGTTGCTCGACTGAGCTCGCAAGAACTTTTCTTATCCACAGCATCCAAGGCAGTCTGCGAATCTTCCACTGCTTCCATCAAGTAGGGCCAACGAGATCGTTTATCGTCCTGCCTCGAGCCTGTCTGATCATTGAATGCCGAGGTTCGTTTAATCCGATTGTTCATGCACCAAGACTCAGAACGGAAACAGTGAAAGGGTTTAAAGGGAACTCCTGAAGGCATCTGATGATCCCTATCAACTTGGCCAACCCTGATGGCCGTCCCGAAACTCCTGTATGAGCTTTTACTCTACCACTCCATGAGTGGAGACCGATCAACGGGAAAATCAAGTATATGTATTTCCAATCCAAATGTATTTCGCTCCCATTTCCTTATTCTGCATAGTCATATTCTCAAGTCCTGGAAGTTAGTTACTATACTCATAGTTATAAGACCAAATTGAAGACTAAGTGTCCTCAACGACCCTGTGTGAGTTGTGTTGTGGTGATTAATATTATTCACTACAATAATTCACAGATAATGACAGGGTTTAGTTGTAGTGGATAAGGATGTTGGGTTTGGCGCTACCGAAGGGCGGGACATGAGGTGGAGGACGAGAGTCGGTGAACTCTCATCAACAATACTTTAGTATCATTATTGTATTTAGAAATAGGATGGAGTTTGATTAACTGCCTTGCAAGGGGAGACCTGAGGAGAAAAACCCGGAAACTTCACCATGGATATCACACTCGGTAGTTGCCGTCTATATTACGAAGATGTTCCGTACGAGATGGTTGAGGAGAATGGTGCCTCTTGGGTGAAGCCTGATTATAGCTTCACCAGTCTGCCTTATGCCCTGAATAACTGCAGGTTTAACGCCAACTCAATATACGAGCTTAATGATCTGGAGAATATCGAATTCCACGATGCGCAGGATCCGAACGACCAGACATTAGTAGTTTACAGAATGCTAGAGACCTATGGGAAGGCACTGAGGACGGTCTTCAAGAATCAATAGACAGAGGAAGATTCCTTATGCTTGACGGCTTCAACGATTATTCGCTTCTAACGAGGCCAAGTTACTGTAAGAGCTTTAGAAGCGGATTCTTCCAATGAGAAATTCTGCATCAACGTTGCCGGGTTCCGGGTCATCTGGACCGGATGTTGAGTCAGCCTTACTTCCCTCGGTCAAGCTTTAACCTAGGATTGTACTCTGACTTGAAAGTTTTCAATTGTGTTGCGTATTTCATAATGATAAATGACAGGAGTTCAACCCCCTATTTAACAGCCTTCATGTGTATAACATGTCGGTTGTCTGGCTGTTTTTTTGGTTTGTTTT
>NW_003216204.1:0-1183 GCF_000006405.1 Perkinsus marinus ATCC 50983
GTCAGGAAGGTCTCCCTCACCTTTCAAAGGCTCTAGAGCGACGCATTGACGTACAGCCTGAAGCCTCTCATCCCCGTCTCTGTCTAATTTGGTCTGAGGAGTACCGTCGGAGGTCCGAACGAAATCCACTATGAAAGGCCCGACCGTTATGTTGAAATAAGTTCTATTGCAAACCTAAAAAGGCGGCATTCGAAGGCCAAGACCAGCCTGTTGACAGTGCACCGACCTGGCCGGCTACACGCCGGAGATCTTGTGTCCAGCTAGTGGGGGCAGCATCTCTGCTCAAGTCTGCTATCTCAGCATGCCTTATACGCAGTAGAGTCTGCTGGGCGGAGGGGCTCAGACTTGATATTGGGAAAGCTGAGTGGCCTATGCGGAAGGCGATTTCGAGACTCTGAGATCACAACAGATCGGCTCAATTGTCGGCCTTGGAATATCTCACTTTCAGTTGTACAAGACAATTCCTGTTCTGGTAGAGAGTTGCCTCAAACCTCCCGACCTGCGCTAGTAACACATCATAGGTTGCAGGCCGGCCGTAACAGAAGTAGCCTAGGCTGGCCAGAGCCCTGCATGCCTCCTCTAGGGGTATCTCCATGCAGTCCTGTGAGCCTACAGCGGCTTCCAAGCGCTTGAAGGCGGACTCGTCGAACATGTCCAACAGGAACAAATCATAACACAGTCGTAGTGGATCGACATCTGCTCTCTTTCGCCCCCTCGAAATGCTCAATATGCTCTCCTACCTACGGCTGTTGGACATATCAGAGAACTACTTTACCTCTGGTGGGATTGGCAAAGTTTCGGATTCTATGAAGGGGATGGAGGGCATAACGTCAGTGCTGGTCAATGATGAGATCATCACAGCGAATTCGGGTGTTCAGACTAGAGTCCAGGTCGGTGTCTATGGTGTGCTATGGGTAAAGTGAGTCGATCTAGGTGAGAACTGGTAAGCAAAGATCTTTGGACGACAAAGAGATGGAAGTCCGGGCAGCAATGGGCAGCGACAATTCCGGGCCTTCACACAAGGCCGAGGAGCTACTAAATGATGCCGATGTTTTCCTCGAGAGGCGAGATGGTAAACAAGAAGCAACCGCCAGAGCTCACGATCTTCCTACTGTAAAGCCTCCACTGCATAGTTACATCACTTGTATATTACTTCATCCAACTTCTTGCTGCTTTGATTTTA
>NW_003199768.1:0-4669 GCF_000006405.1 Perkinsus marinus ATCC 50983
CACCGTATCTTCAGTATTCTCATATACGATATTTCTTGATAGATGAAATAAAGGGCGAAGAGGAACAACATAATCTCGACAGCGACAAGCATCCGTTCCTGAGGGACGAGGTATAGGGAGCTCGAAAGCGAAGAGTTAGGGACTCCAGGTTGCTTCAATGCTGATGGATTTATGTGTCGCAAGTTAAGTATCAACAGCTGCACTCTGTTATACCATAGTCCAGATGCCGTTACCTGATCACCTGATCAGGAGAACTCGTACTAATCAGCGTCACCTCAAACCCTATCCGTGTAGCCGCGAAGCAACCAAGATTGGAGTTCCACACGTTCAAGTCGACGAATACAGCCCGAGTTGCTATATCAATATAGTGTGAAGACTGCAGTACGGCTAGGGCTTGTGCCGCCTCAGAACCTACCCATAGTCAGCTTTCTCGATTCTTGTGTAGATCACTACGGTTGCTAGGTATGATAGTAACGTACCCACTGCTGGAGTACCTCGCAAGATTCGCATTTACGACGTGAGAGAGTTCCGCTGGGATATGGAATCACTTAGCTATCTTTCCCGCATAATCTGCTCTCTTATATACAGGGTTGTTGCCGCCCGCGTCAGTATACATGATAGGCTGATTGTTAGCGATCGCGTCGTAGGTGGCACTGAAGAAGGTAGTTTTGCTTATGAAGCTCAGGAAAAGAGAGAGGCAGACCTTTCTTCTCGCGATTTGTCATACGGGGCGTAGCAGTAGTCGAAGTATGAACTGAAGGGTTCTGCCACGCGACATCCCTCACCACTTTTAACACGAAGGGTTCCTGTAAGGGGCGCATGCTGCAACATCATGCTCTGTACCAAGAATATGTGTGCTACGGATGCGGACTGCGCCCAGCAATCTGTTATACTGCCTCTCATCAATCGGCCGCATGAAGGCTATGCTATCAATCAAGCCTTCATCGTTAATGAGTATGCCTCCATCTGTGGTTGACGTTTTCGGAGCAGTATCTAGGCGCAGAGCCTTTGCTCCTAGACATAGACCTGGCCGTACTCCGAGCAAGAGCAGTGTAGATAGTTGTTGGAACGATGTCCTCCACAAACAGATTATCCAGGAGCAAATCTGATAAATAGTCCCAGAAGGTTTCGATTGATTGAACCTGGGCTAGTGCTACCTCGAGGGAGGACGGGAGCCTTCAATGTACTACCTCGTTGAGAGCCGGGACACTTCTTTGTTCCCCATTTTCGACGTCAATCGCAGACGTGGGATGCTCCAATTTAGAGGTTAGCTGTATCGTGAAAGGTTGATATCATACCAGAACCATGTAGCCTTACGTGGTGCTTAAGATTTGTGTAGTCTAGCCTCGTATCAGAGAGTAGAAATAAGTTGTATGTGACGAGGAAAGCAGCGAAGATTAGCACAGGGGAAGCTTTCTTAATCTGAACAGGATGCCCGGATGACCTTGATGCAAGACTGCTCATTTCCTCACGAGATCGATCATCCTCTCCTTCCCAGTTGCATAATAATAGACTATGGGTAACCTCTCTACCGGCTTACCCTCAGTGATATCCACTTTGACCATACTATTGATGTCTGCTCCGGTGATCGGGGGTATGCTATTATCCATACAATGAGTATCGAGGTCACTGAACGATTTGTGGTAGTTGAAGGCAACTGTTGTATCGAATGCTTAGTCGTTGTACACCGTTAGTACTGTGTCGTGAGTCCACAGCTGTGTCCCTCAATCTACCAGGGAGTTAAGCACTGAGTTACGAAGGCGACTAGACTTGAGAGGATCTACCATCTAGAATCATTGCCTTGAGTGAAACCCAATACATGCATGTACGTGAGTATTCACTTGAGTGATATCCGGGAGTGACGCAAGGTTGTGAGACCACTTCAACACATCGCAAGGTCCTCAGTTGGAATTCATCCAACACAGCAAATGCCGAAGAAATTTTGCAAGCCTTAGAGGGTTTGGTGGAAGACCTCTTTGCCTTTCAGTGACCCCAAATCGTAGCCTCCTATTTCACTAGTGCCCGAGGTCATTGTCTGTAAGACACTGCTTATAGAAAATATTCCTCTTCTCTATGACTCGTTATCGCTACCGCTATGTAATGCCCATAGTCATGTTCCTCGTATAGTAAATACAATGCGATACTTTTACCTCATCATCATCTCCTGGGCCTCACCTTCCAGTTCTCGGAACCTCCCAGTGATATGCAATTCCCATCGCTACTCCGAATGTCGATTGAGAACAGTTTCTCGCCACCACGTCCCTTGGGCTCTTGAACACTTCCCAGATCATTATTTCGACTGCTTGAACTCTTGAATTTTTATACCTTGTCGGAGCTCCTACAAGTTGGGCATCTATGCGGAGAGTAATATCAACCGGTTTAGTGGTGCACATGGATGGGGATAGTTGATGATTTACGGTTTCGCTGTCAGGAATGCCTTTCTGTTCGGCAACGAACAGCGAAGATGCATTAAGGACCCCCTCCCTTTGATGTTCAGAGCGTGTTGCGTTAAGTAGAATAATCTGATAATAATCAACTGATGGGTAGGGGCTACTCTCAGATTATTACTACATACCAGTTGTAGTAGTTGCCAAACGTCTACAAATATCCTCAACATGGCTGTAAACCAGATGGAGCTGTCGCAAGTGATGGCAGCCACGTTGTCATCTGATTATCATATTCGGCGACAAGCTGAAGAGAAGCTCACGCAGGTAGTATCATTGATTGGGTTTACCATGTACGGGTGTAATCCGTTCCGGTATTCCTGTAATAGTAGAGGAGTTATCTCTAACAGGCCGAGTCCGCGGGGGGTGTCCTCACATCCTCATTGCTACAGCTAGTAGCTAATGGTAATGAACAACTACCCGTGCGTTTGGCAAGCAGTATATACTTCAAGAATTTCATCAAATCTCACTGGCCGGAGTCCCCTGATGAGGTATTATTGCCAACAGTGGGTCTGTCCAGGATGATGATGATCATTCTCTCATCAGAATGGAGGGATCTCGGAAGAAAACCGCAACCTTATAAAATCACATCTCGTTGATCTGATGCTATCTGTACCAGCACCTCTCATGGCCCAGCTTCGAGAGAGTATCAAAATCATCAGCGATCTTGGTAATAAGCCACTCCTGAACACTTTGTAGGCTCGCTCATACTCTTGTCAGATTTCCCTGCTGGCTGGCCTACGCTGCTGCCCACTCTTGTACAGCGGTTGACAAGTAGTGGTGATCTCAATGATGGTGTTCAGTTCGGAGCCTTAGAGACTGCAGCTACTGTGTTCGATAAGTGAGTTTACAGGAGTCTCCACTTGAGGGTATATGCAGCAAGAACTGGATTATTTATAGCATCTGTTGGCCTCTCATTTGGATGAAGGTGTTCGTATGAATCTGTGATAGGTACCGATACTTAGTGAGATCCAACGAGGTCCTCAGGGAGTTACAGTATATCTTAAAGGAGTTTCAAGAGGTAATTCATCCAACATGTGTTGATACCGTATACGGTCTAGGTTACTATGCTCCTCATCTTGGTTATCTTTGCTCCTACAGGTTCATCTAGCTCTCTATAGGCAGACAATGCAAGAGATATTCTCGCCTGCACTTAAGGACGCAAGTAGTACATTACCTCAGAAACCCTCTTGTATACTGTGCCAGGTCAAGCAACAAAGGCCAGTAAGTTAGCCAAACTCCTCGTTGTCGAGCTTGAAATATTTTACGACCTCAATGTTGTCGACATTCCGGTAAGTAGACTCTCACTGCTGCTTCAGACTGAAGTAAATCGCTCTGTTGTTTCCAGGAGTATTACGAAGACAACTCCGCCACTTGGTTCGAGGGGTTTCTGCGCTTATTGGAATGGCAGGATGCCCCAGCTGGTAGTAGGCTGGATGTTATGACCTTTTTATCTATACATTGATTTAGCCCTCAAAGCAGTAGACGAGGACACCCCTGGAGCCATCGAGAACCTCAAAGCCCAAGTGTGCAGGAATGTTGCTCTGTATGCCGATAAGTACCAGGAGCAAGTGGAACCGTAATACTGATCAACTTCTCCACGGACGATTCGATCATTCCCCACATGGTGTGCGTAGAGACAGCTCGATCGTTTGCTCTTCACCAATCATATTGTTTATGCTCATCATCATCTATCATGAAGGTATATCTGTGGCGTAGTGAAGTCGGTGTGGACCTTGCTAGTTTCAACGAGTCCTAATGGGAGTAACGACCAGCTGGTAGTTGGGGATTACAATGTGGGTGGCTGTACCCAACTCTTGTCTCAGGTATCAGCAGGTATAAAACTGCTCTCAAGTGCGGCTAGTACCAAATGGGATAAAAGTCCCTTTGAGGAGGCGAATTCCCTTCAAGTAATACATGGGACTGCTGATCCTCATCCAGTGTGCTTGTTCAACAGGCTATCTGTGAACACGTTGTTCTCCCTAATATCAAGCTTAGAGACTCTGATGTTGAAGACTTCTTCGACAATCCTACAGTAATGGATCTCTGCTAACCTGTGGATAAGTTAGATATGTGCAGGAATATATAAGAAGGGACATGGAGAGTGCAGATCAAGATACCCGTCGTCGAGCGGCAATGGAGTTAGTGAAGGGACTTAGCAAGTTGTATGAGCAGCAGGTAATGTGGCCTGAGCTGGTGAACTCCAGTGTTGGGCACTAGCATCG
>NW_003203941.1:0-1118 GCF_000006405.1 Perkinsus marinus ATCC 50983
GGTGACGCCTTTGCTCGCATAGAGTGCAATGAAGGTGATTATAGGCTCGTCATGAGGGAGGCCATTGCAGCCATCACGTTTGTTGAACATCCTGATACCGACCCGGACGAGGCTTCGGTGGATGGAACATCATCACACAACGATGGTGGCAGGGATCAGGGCACGGAAGATGCCTCCCAGTCCCCAGACTCGCATGCCGACCCCTCTGAGAGTCTAGTTTCCCTTCAAACTATCTTCAATGGTTGTACTGATAATTGTGTGGCAATTGCCGACGACCACCTCCTTTCCTGCGACATACCTCAGTGGGTGAAGCCATGTTCTCAATGGTTTGTCCGCTGTATCCTTGACCGCATTGTGGAGTCACGTCATTGGCCTCCATTTCCATCGGCGGTTATTCCTACACGTGGTGACCTTAAGAGACTAGTAGCTGCGTCTCGCACTGCTCTGGCTCCACCACCACCTGTGACTGTTCCGCCGTCGCAACAGTCTCAGAACGAGGTCTATACAGCGCCTAATGTCTCGACTGGAGGATCAACCACGACTTACCACATGTCTGGGGGCATCCCCCAGTGACCTGTCGGTATGTAGCAACTCCGTCATCTTTCTCAAACCTCTTCGTGTGAAGAGTAATTCCTCCCGTCTGACCGCTGACAATGCGACCAAACAGGCTGCCACTCTACTCGGCAAACCTACTCCATCCGAGTTTCTGTTCAAGCTCACGGGTGTCGGTTCATATGCAATCTGGCGAGCCACCATTCGCTCTGCAATAGATCATTTCGATTGTAGCCGCCAAGTGTCAGCTAAAATAGTTCTGCGTTGCCTTCAAGAACCACTAAAGTCTCGCATCAGGAAAAGAGTCTCTGCATCTTTGATCCAGGCTGAAGGCCATGTCGCTCTTATCAAGGCACTTGACATCAAGCACATGAATCGCCTAGAGATGCGTGCAGTCGAGGTTAAATGGCTCGGCATGCGCCAACAACCTGGGGAATCTATTCCTGCTTTTGCTGACCGCGTGGAAGACATTGCTCACATCAAGGAAACCCTGTCTGGCGTTTCGGTGTTGGATGCTCAGATGAGCGAAAGACTTGCTGATGGCTTGACTGACGGTGACTCTATCT
>NW_003215659.1:0-1283 GCF_000006405.1 Perkinsus marinus ATCC 50983
TAAAATGTAAAGATTCTATTGATTTGATACGATACCATTATCCTTACCAGATAAACATGTGTTCGCTGTTCTGATGATCCTATCACTTATATTGTATGCCAGAGTGAATGGTATCGTATTACTACCAATGAAACCGGTACTGGTGATCATTATTTTGCTGCTGATATTTGTATTCAATTCTGTGAGTGGATGGATCGATTGTCATTTAGAGCTGTTCCTCTTATTCATTGGAAATGGCTTCATGCCGATAATGTCGCGGAGTCAGAGGGTGTTAGACAGATTGAATATTTCACTAGTAGTGGTAAGTTAGTTCAAAATAGTGACCATTGTTATCTCTTGTACGTTTCTAGTTTTTATTTTGTAAAAGGACGTAAAAGACGCCGGGTCGTTCTACTTCTGTTTTTTGAATATTTTGTCTTCACTATATGCTGCTGCCTCTCAAGGAGGGGGGATGTAGTTGTGCAGAGTGCACAACTATGGAATCTTAGCTTAGCTCGAAGCTAGTTGATGATTTTATGAGTACGATTGTAGATAGAATCCCTAGATTCCGTTAACTATTGCCTTGAGTTCCCAAATGGTTAACAGCCAACGAGTGGCGCATCATTTGAGAATCCAACGCACTATTATTCGACATGAGACTCAGAGGAATGCCAAAGTAAGACACCCAACGGTCCCAGAACAGCTTCAACTTAACTTCAGTAGCGGTGGACGGAAGACCGACCTCGACACAGTGCCCGGTGGTCGCGTCTGTGATGACCACGAAACAGGTGAGCTGAGGTTCATTGGGAGTCAGCTAGCTCTCACTTGGGAAGCCATGATCAATCGTCAAGGGTTTCATCCGTTGACCCCCGTCGATCAGACCTCGCGCAACTCCAGGAGCCGTGAGCATAGCAAGCCGATCCGCAGCCTTAGTATACATGCACCTAGAGTATGCACGCCTTCGTCAACCGAGGAAAGTTTCCATTGAAAAGCGCTCGTGAAGACCTTTCTGAAGACCTTTCTCACTGGGAAACTCGTTGAATTCTGCGAGTTATTTGGTGCAACCTGTATATCGGTCCCTTTATCTGTATATTTCCCCCTGGTTCGGCAAAAAAGTGGTAGGGAAGTTATGTTCACCTTATTGCAATGAAGTTTCCCCCGTTTTATGTTAGGTGGTGTAAAACTTCATGTGAAGAACGCTATTCGCTGCTCACATGCGGAGCGAAATGTGCTTTTTTTTCATATCACGAGTGAAATCCCAGCGTTAGAGGGATATATGTTTGCTTTCCTCAGCTTAGCTCAGG
>NW_003209831.1:0-1314 GCF_000006405.1 Perkinsus marinus ATCC 50983
AATCAATACATAACAATACCATAACAGCATCATCCTGCTCAGAGTGATTACCAAATGGAGACCTAAACGGCCCTACAAAATCACAGCTTATCAGTTCCCAACATCGGCTCGATCTTAATACAGAACGGCCGAGCTCATGATGGAAGGTTCTATGAGCACGGTTAGCAATACACACCCGACATGAGCGTTCGTGACGACGATAATCTCGTAAGGGACCACAATAGAAGATCTTATAGGTTCTCAAATAAATCTTATAGTACCCAATATGGACAAATAGTTCATGTAATAAGCTAATTATTTCGCGACAGCGAGAACTCGGAACAATAAGTGCATTGGTGACAGCATGTCGAACGGCTCCATCTACAACTCTATATAGACGCCGTTCTCGATCACAAGAGAACTGACCGCTCAGCAGTCTTCTCAACAAGTCATCGTTCGCCTGTGACTCTCGAATTGAGTCAACCAGTCTGGGATCAGGCTCGTAGATTGGTTCATCTTCGGGGGCATCGGCATCCTCAGGAATAACACATAACGCCTCCAATACAGGATCAGGTGGGCCCATAACAGCTTCTCTTAATGCCACATCTTCGTCAAATGGACAACGTACAGGAATGCCACGAGAATAAGGGTCTGCCGGGTTGACACCGCCAGGGATATGCCGAACATTACCACCGGAACGATGCAGTGCGAGAGCTATCTTCTGAATGACTCTACGCTCGTATGCTGGTAGTTGCAGCGTAGCTTTATGGCTCACTCCATCAGCTTTCACGGCTTCTAACTCCCTTCTGATACGGTAGAAGTTACACTCGCTGTCAGTGTACAGAATTGGAGTCGGTGATATCGATGTCGGCAGCCAAGTATCCTTCCACAGTGCAATAGTTTCAGTAAACAATTCCATCACATCATCACATGCTGTCAGCTCTTTTCTGACTATGCTCCACGACATCCTGCTGGAAGGTATCAACCGGCCACGGCCTCGGATGA
This sequence comes from Perkinsus marinus ATCC 50983, assembly GCF_000006405.1. Lineage (NCBI taxonomy): Eukaryota > Perkinsozoa > Perkinsida > Perkinsidae > Perkinsus > Perkinsus marinus. The sequence continues at coordinate 985 of NW_003209831.1, forward strand.
AGACCAATGCCGTAGTCAATAGTACACTACCAACCGCGTACATACTCGAATCAGCAAACAAGTACACAATCCCTAAATCAGCAAGGGATGCTACCAGCAATCGTGGGATAGTAGGGGCATCAGTGAAAAGCTGCATCAACCGTTCAATCTCCCTATAAGTAGCAATGGATACAAAATCATCCCACCCTGAGCCCTTACTGATTTCCGAGCGTATGGTGTATCTCATAGCTAACAACAAATTACTATGTGAACCTATGGGGTCAAAATGCGCATTCACACAGCTAAAATATCTCTACACGTAACATTACAAACAGTACGCCCTTCCACCTC
>NW_003216698.1:0-1553 GCF_000006405.1 Perkinsus marinus ATCC 50983
ATCCTGTGCTTTAGCTGATCGATCGATCTATAGTAGTATCCTAGCTTAGTGTCTAGCGGCGACTACTACTACTACCTTACGACATGCTGTATTGACGATCTCTATAAGGTACTCAGGTGTATCACCTAGCTCAGCTGCATGTAGCTGAGATCGTGCTGCATCCCATAGTTGTGAACCTATTATTATTATCATACTCCATTACCATCATTATCATGCTACTACTACTACCTCCTACATCAGTAGTATTATGATTACTACTACGAATAGTCTCCTTAACTACAGACCTTAGATATCTCTCGACTACCTCCAACATTGGTTCGACAGGTAGACATCTAGATGCTGCTTCTTGGAATTGCTCCGTTGTAAAACTAATGGCGATTAATAGACCAACATAGCCGCCAGCACGACCACTTAATCACCCGTGACGTGCACCAATATCCTCCACAAGCTGTTCCCAATCTGTATCATATGTTTCTTTACTATCCCTTGAGTCGTAGACCAACTCCTGTTGGAGATACTGCCATGGTATAAACCTATAAAGACCCTAAAGGCAGCAGTATGTAGTAGAAACGTGTTACATGTTATATGCAGCATTCCTACGAAGATAGGTATGAAGTATTAAGCCTGTTGTCGATACTCCTGCTATACACCATAAGGTCATATTCATAACCTTATCCATGTGATGCCTCTTAGGGAAATCTTTTATGAGCTCTCCTCTTATCCATTCCCGTTTATATAACCTTTTTAGGAATCTTAAAGAGCGAACAGTGAATATGTCTATAATGTCGACTAGCCGTTTAGTTGATGACGACGATGATGACATTATAATATTAAGACTGTTGTAATAGAGGAATACCCCCAAGATGAACATGATGAACACTACCACCTTGGTATAGTATCAAGTTGTATAAGGCACGGTAATGATGATGATGATAGCGAGTGTAGTGAGTGTAGCGGTTATAAGGATAAACACTGTTCACTACCAACATAAAACAGAATAGGCTCATATGAGTTGACTATTGGAGAAAGAAGTTCAGAAGTACTAGAAGAAGAAGAAAACAACAGCATCATCAGCAGTCTTGCACGAACACTGACCAAGAGTTGTTGCAAAAATAATGAGAGGAGCGCATAGGTGACTGAACGTAGGATGATGATAATGATGATGATGCACTATACCATACCAGCGTGAAAAGCTGAGATAATGAGCAATATAACGATATGGTACCATGGTAATAGCATTGGTAAGGATATACTATTCGATGCAGACGCATCATCATCATCACCGATAGGGCTGATAGTAGTGGTACTACTTATAGGACCATATTGTGTACCACTATAATCACATACCTGAGCTTGTATCCATCCCTGTGGTGGTGGTATATATCCTACTATTATTCGTGCTTGTATTACTACTAAGAATGTACACTGACATAGAGTAGTAGTAGTACCATGGCAAACTCTACCACTCCCTTTATTCCAAGCCATACAATATTCATCACCAACACCATAACAATAATTATCCCAACAATCTATCATCTCAGATGGTAACATAT
>NW_003215903.1:0-1077 GCF_000006405.1 Perkinsus marinus ATCC 50983
TGCTGGCAGCCGCATCTCTCATACGGCGGTTGGTTGGATGAACGTTGTCGCCGTTCAGATCGAGAGGAAAGCTGCCGCTCGGGTCGAATAACACAGCCACGAAATCGGCGATGTGATACGTGAGATGGATCCGACCCCAGACGGCCATCGTCTGTTTTGCGTTGCGTCCTCTCGCCGAGCATGCCCGCTATCGCCTCAAGATGTCCAGAAGAGGGTGGAGTTCCACCTTTGTCCGAGGCTCGAGGTATTCCAGTCGGTTGAGGAGTTCAAAGACGTCATCTTGGGTATTCACTTGGTGGTGTTGATGCACTCAACCAGCAGCTCGTCTTCGGTCGGCTCTGCTACGAAGCCACTTTGCTCTTGTCGGGGATTTGCCTCTTGCTTACGATGTCATCACTCACTTATGGTTGAACACTTGTTGCAACGCCGCCATCTTGTGCAACCCGTGCTGCCTGCTCCGCGAGCCGGCCGCCCTAGAAGAAGTGTTTCTTTGGGAACTCTCGAACGCCATCCTACTGATGTCGACGCGCAGCGTGAGATGGACAACACGACTCAGTTGCTGATCGAGGATGCGTTGCTGGCCGTGACGGGGACAGCCGATGCATGTGAGTCTTCTAGCATTGCTTCTGTGGGGTGTGGGTAGAGCTCGTTCGTAGGCCCAAAATATCTCACTCCTGGACGCATGGGTCTGGTGGGCTGGAAGGCCGGAGATTTCTGCGGCTTCCAGCCCGCGAAGCATCGAGTCAGTCCGACGGGCGCCGAGACAATCTCCTTGTCTCGGTGTTGATTCCTCTGAGTCGTCTGGAAACAACGGGACACCAGGGAAGCGTACGTGGGCGGACTCAGTGTGGAATGTCACTTGAAGGCAGACTACATGTGGTTGGGCTGTGCGGTTCAGCACAGAGTACGGAGCCCTGCTAACGTGTGATCATGCTATACCGTTAGTATGATATCATTTCGTTACGGTTCTACTATGTTACGGCTGTTATATTGCTTTGTGCGAATCATGGTCTGTGCATGCGTGTTGTCTATCATTCCTGCGCGAACGCAGGCGCGTCACGTTAGGTTTCAAGGTTG
>NW_003199602.1:0-2593 GCF_000006405.1 Perkinsus marinus ATCC 50983
GCTTTCGCCACAACTTTGTGATGATTCCTGTCCGGCGAGAGTTTTATCAAGGCCGCATACCGCCAAGTTGGATTCAACCGCACAGTTCCCCCTTGGTTCTGCTTTTTGTTGTCTGTTCTCAGTGACTTTCGATGTCTTTGGACTCTGAGTTCAAATGATTATCATGTCTTGTGGTAGGGCGATAGGCGGTCTATCATAGACCGATCGAGTACAGGAGAGTTCGCGTGGGAAGCCCAGGATCTACTTACATGAGTTTTACACGGCAGAGTTAATCCTTTGTCAACTTTGCCGAGCCGGCAAGGCCCAACGAGGAATTTGAACAGCGTCGTATGGCCTTGTATGAATCGGTCAGTGATCTCCGATCATCATATCTCCATAAAGATTCCCCTTTTCGATGGAATGCTCCGACCAAAGCTCGAGTTCAATAATTCATGGCTGAATAAGGCTCCGACCAAGGCTCCGACCAAGAAGCAGCTCAGGCTTATTTGGAGAGACTGCGGCAGCACTTGAAGGAGGTTCAAGAAATTGGGTCACAATACATCAAACAGGTGGCAGGGAAGCGAGCGCTGAAACATAGAGAGGATATGGAGCCTGAAGAGGTGTTTCAGGTAGGTTGTCCTAACAGGATAGTATCCTAGTGCTGGTGACTTGAGTTCAGGTGGGCGACAAAGTTGCCTTTAAAAGAGACTCTTCGGCCACAGTACATAGCTCTAAGTTCCAGAAGCGCAAGTTCCATGGGGTGTATCTAGTGACCAAGGTGTTGTCCCCAACCAGTTACCGGTTACTAGTTACCGTTACCTGGTTACCCCATTACCAGTCGTTGCGTCCCGAAACGACCTTATTGGTGACAGCGCAACAATTGCCGTAAGATACCGTGAACGTAGTGAACAGCTAAACGAAGCCTAGAGAATAACCAGTTCTTGTTCCCCTTTAAAACGTGTTTTTTACACTACCCAGTTCTTGTGTTATCTCGGAAACTGCTCCAGCACTCAGCATAGCCCCACGAGGCTCGCTTTCTGCCGATTAACGGACAGAGGTCCTCTTCACCTTCAACTACCAACTCCTCACCATCACGGTCTCCTCGAAGACGATACAGGTAAAGATCGTCTTCTCCGGCATACCAGTCGTCCTCAACACTGACGACCGAATACTCCTGACGAACTTGGCGGTCGAGAGAAGTTCGACCAAACGAACACCTTGTCTCCGGGGACTATTGACATGTGATTAACACAAGGATTCTGAATTCCGAGTCAACACTACCATCAAAAAAACAACACCAACTGATGAGATTAACTCACTCGCCTTTCCTCAGCCTTGAAAGGCCATTGCCTTATTCAAGGCTCTCCATCCTCCCTTCGGAGCTTGATGCGCATCCGCTCGTTGTGCTTATTCACTGAGGAATCCTCAGTTGATGAATAAAAAATCGTACATGTGAACGGCGATGACCCACGAGACACTTCAGGTCACTGTGCACTACACAGTGTGCAGCGCCTCGGCAGCGTTGTTTGTTCTATGTCGCATGCCTGCTGGAGCCGACCAGTATAATATACCGATACGATCGGTCCGATAGGATATAAGAGACCAATTGAAACCGAGAGATTCTACACCTGAGAGAAGCAGAGCGACCTCAGATCGCGTCCAGAAATTGTAGCACCTCATACTCCCGACCGCAAAGCGGCCGGAGTAGTAAGCAAGTAATTCACGGCGTGAATTGGCCCCTCGCTCCATTACCATCATCTATTGAAGTGAACCAACGTTGAGACTTGATATAATGATCTTGTACAAACTCCAATGACTAGTGTATGACCTCACCCTCGGAGACACTGGCTAGAAGGGGGTCTCGTTCTCGAAAGACAAGACCAGCGCAAACTAACATTATCAAACTATCACTAGGCCGCCCCCTGGTCTGCAGCCGCGTGGCCTTTTGTTAGACTACATGATAACCGGTCACAATATTAGATGGGCAGGCTGAGGTATGCATAGTTCCTTGAAGGCACATTACGTCGGGGCATACTAGATGATGAGAGATGATGAAGAAAAGCCACATATAATATATGTCATATATTAAGGGACATGATCGTATACGAGTCGTATAATACGACCTTCTCCGTTTCCGAAGAGGCCTGCCTGCTGGACGACGTCTCCTTCTGCAAAGCCTCCCCCGTATACGTGCCAGACGAGGGCTAACAAGGGTAGGTCTTCGCCTTCGGTTGCCCGAATTTCGAGTCACCTTACGGTGGCCTCTACCACGCGACGTAGACGCATTCGGGTTCATGTGGGAGTGCTGGACACCACCGATTTGGTGGCACCAAAACAGGCATGTGCTCATGCGTGCCCCATAAAAATGAGTCGATAGCCAGGGCGCGCGCTGGTCGACCCATATCTCGCAACCCTAAAATCACCTACTTGGCAATTCTTGTGCAGAAGACCAACTTGGCGGGAGCTGTCTATGTGCAGTTATTGCCAATACTGAAGTTGGCGGAATGAGAACAACACGCAGATTACTGCACATCTGTTGAATTTTGCAGAATCCACCAAATCTTAGTCCAAATCAGTTGTAGAGTAACGTATTTCATCACATTGTTGTAATCTG
>NW_003208259.1:0-1070 GCF_000006405.1 Perkinsus marinus ATCC 50983
AGTGTCTCAACTATAGCATATACATTATCTGGTGCGATTCCGGAACCCAGTATCACTTAAGAATCCTTGCTAACTGTGTTGGATAATTTGAATCCGAATCATAGATCCACCGCACTGGCTCAAGTGCAGCATATACATTTATCTGGTTACAGTTCCGGAACCAAGTATCACTTGTAGAGTATCGGTAATTGTGTTTGGTTATCTGAAGCCGAGTTATAGACCCACCGCTGTGTCTCAACTATAGCATATACATTTATCTGGTTGCGATTCCGGAACCTAGTATCACTCGTAGAATATCGGAAATTGTGTTTGGTTATCTAAAGCCGAGCCCTAGATCCACCGCAGTGTCTCAACTATAGCATATACACTCATCTGGTTACAGTTCCGGAACTTAGCATCACTTGTGGAATAGTGGTAACTGTGTTGGATAATTTAAATCCGAATCATAGATCCACCACACTGGCTAAAGTGCAGCATATACACTTATCTGGTTACAGTTCCGGAACCAAGTATCACTTGTAGAGTATCAGTAATTGTGTTTGGTTATCTGAAGCCGAGTTATAGATCCACCGCAATGTCTCAACTATAGCATATACATTCATCTGGTTGCGATTCCGGAACCCAATATCACTCGTGGATCATTGGTAACTGTGTTGGATAATTTGAATCCGAATCATAGATCCACCGCACTGGCTCAAGTGCAGCATATACATTTATCTGGTTACAGTTCCGGATCCAAGTATCACTTGTAGAGTATCGGTAATTGTGTTTGGTTATCTGAAGCCGAGTTATAGACCCACCGCTGTGTCTCAACTATAGCATATACATTTATCTGGTTGCGATTCCGGAACCTAGTATCACTCGTAGAATACCGCTAATTGTGTTTGGTAATCTAAAGCCTAGCCCTAGAGCTCACCGCACTGGCTCGAGTGCAGCGTATACACTCATCTGATGACGGTTCCGGAACTTAGTATCGAATTGTGGAATATTGGTAACTGTGTTGGATAGTTTGAATCCGAATCATAGATCCACCACCACTGGCTCAAGTGCAGCATATACACTTATTTGGT
>NW_003203097.1:0-1102 GCF_000006405.1 Perkinsus marinus ATCC 50983
TATCTCACTTATTACTGGCTCGATAATGACTCCCAAGTAGTAGTATGGATCATTCAACTTCTACCGTAACAGGCCATTTTTCCAAGGTAGTTCTAGACGCCCGGGATGTGGTGGTCGACGAAGTCACTGCTTTTATCGATGAGGCTTTGGACAATGCAGAATCGGTAGGAGTTGGTATAGCACACCGGACAATAACGCTGTAATCGTGGTATAGGTCCTTATTCATAGTGAACGCGGCCAGGGGAGATCGTGTACAGTCTTGTGTGCTTATCTCATGCGGAAGTGGGCCCACTGTGTTTGGGTTCAGTCGTGGAGACCGATGGATGATGCCGTGTAGATACCGTTGGGGTATGCGGAAGACGCTTGAGTTCCTACAGTCCCGCAGACCCGATGTCACTTTGAGGCCTAGCCATCTTCAGCAGCTCGGAGCGTTCGAGGGAAGGCTTATATCCCATCAGAAGATGAAGCTATCGGGCGACTGGAGTTGTAGGGAGGTGGGCATTATCGGACTCGTCACTGTCTTTCACACGAAGCATATCAGCAGCGCTTCATTCGACTGACACGGGGGTAAACGTATTTTGCAGTGTCTTCGGTAACGCCCCAGCTGGACTCCGAAGAGTACCTGCTGCGGAATACGTTTATGAACAGCCAAATGGGTCCTTTAGCGGATCTATCGATCCGGAGCGAGGCGGAACTGAAGTAATAATAAGGGTTTATATGGCCAGCAGTTGGTCTCTCGTGGTGAGAGACATCGAGAATATCCATAGATCTTGAAACCGTATCGAGTTTAGGCCGTCCCGCAGTAGTAACTCTGTGAACGGGGTGATGAGACGTAGCATCGATTGGAGCGACGCTGGCGAAGATGATAAAGGTGATGGAGTTATCTTGTGATGGATTGTCTACTGTGCTACTATAGGGCGCCTAGAAGTACCGGGCAATCAACCGCGGGCTCAGAGGCTGTCAGCAGTGCTGCCAGTGAAGTCATGTTTGAAGGGCAGTAGGGTGGCCAGACGTGGGGCTAATGACAGCAGCCCTGATAGTATCAAGGGTGGGCTATTCAACAGTACGATGGGCCGATGTAGGAAGTACCGTGGTTATCATT
>NW_003214970.1:0-852 GCF_000006405.1 Perkinsus marinus ATCC 50983
CCGACTTCTACCCGATCACTTCATGTGTGCTGACTACCTCCTCAATCGTCCCGCTGTTGTTACTTCGTCCAACGTGGTGGAGATATTCTCAGGGTTGGCTACATTGAAGTATGATGGGAAATACTGTTATGAAGTGATGGAGCTACTAATCATGTCTAATGATCAGTGCTGTATTCTCAGGCTTTATTACGCAAGTGTCGCTTTTGGATCCTCACCATGCCCTACGAGGCTGTAGCTATCTTGTTGCAATCAATGGCTAGGGTCAAGATGAGAGACTCCGAGCTTGTAGGCCCAGTTGTTACTAGTTGTGGTTGTTGTGGTTGTTGTTGTTGTTGTTGTTGTTGTTGTTGTTGTTGTTGCTGTTGTCGCTGTTGTGGTCGTTGTTGTTGTTGTTGTTGTTGTTGTTGTTGTTGTTGTTGGTGGTGGTGCTGTTGCTGTTATTGTTGTTGTTGATGTTGCTGTTGCTGTTGTTGTTGTTGTTGTTGCTGTTGTTGATGTTGATGTTGTTGATGTTGATGTTGTTGATGTTGCTGTTATTGTTGTTGGCTCTGACACTCAGCCACTTCCGTTGCGGACGCTCGGTCTTTCACGCTCAGGAGGGTAAGATTGCTCTGAGGCTTGCAAACGATATCGAGAAGGCTACAACTAGCGAGGAGATCGCCAGCATCGCTGTGTGGATGGGCTCACTGACTCATCACTTCTCGAAGCTCCAAGGAGAGTGTAACAATGATGCATTCTTTCCCGCCTGCGTACATTCCTTGCCTTTAGCCCACCCTACTCTACAGAAGACTATCATCAATCACTTACCCTCGGTCGTCCAAACTATGTCTGCCGAATGTCTGATGCTCACAG
>NW_003206671.1:0-13229 GCF_000006405.1 Perkinsus marinus ATCC 50983
AGGATGCTTGGGCTGCCATCATGTTTCAACTTATCATAATCAAGAAGAGTGAGATTGCGGATATTGGTCCCCGAGCTATAGGCTGGCATCTCGCCCTTGATGGGCTGGCCATCAAGATGTGCTCTGAAATATCTTTAGAGCTGGCCGATGATGAGATATGTATGCTGCTCCCGCTCTCTCTCGATGGTGGTTCAGTGACGGACGAGGATATGCTTCGCTCTTCAACTTTTCGTGAACGTAAAGCACAGTTGTTAGCTCTGCATAGGTTCCTCCCTCTATGCACCTCTCCTGTGGTGATGATTGGTGATAATGCTAACTCTGTTGGTGGTCGGTATTGGCATACTCTTGAAGCTGATCATGCGGCTACCGAGCTGGATCTTAGGATGGTAACTGAATACCATCGGACAGTTGATGCTACATTGTGGGTGCCTCGTCTTTCAGTGGTTAAGCTTGTGGATTCCATGGCAAGGGTCCTACCACAGGATCTTGCCTCTGGTGATGTCACTGAGGTTGATCCTCTGCATATCTCAAGTAGTCTTCTACAAGAAGACGCTATTGGTGAGTTTTATTCTGAGACGTTGGATGTGCTTGGTGATGATGATGATGATGATGACGATATAGCAATTGAACCATTTCAGTGTCCCCGTTACTGTGACCTAGATGCAGTCAGGGAAGCCCTGCAGACATGTGCTGAGGTTCAAGCTCTTGCTAAAGGTAACGGCTTCATCAAAGATGATGATGGAGTTGTTTTCCGGGTCCAAAGGTTCAATGCTTTGGGTAGTATTGTTAAGCAACTTGTACTGCCTGTCGACGTCAGGAAGGAATTGGTGATGCACGCGCATGCAGACTGTCATGCTAACTCGAGACAGCTGAAGTTGCTGCTCTCGGACTGGTGTTGGTTTCCGAAGATGGGGAACCTCTGTCGTCTGTCCACACTCTGAGTGTGGGCATATCTTGGAATATACATCCCAGTAATCATCCTGAAGCAGGAGGTTATTATGAACGACGGCATAGGATAATATTGGAAGCTTTGAGGAAGTTCGTCCTTAGTGATGGTGGCTCAGACTGGCATGACGAGTTGGTTTTGGAGCAAGTTAAGTGGCTGGTGAATCATGGTGAAATCGGTCAGAGTCGCATTTGTCCTGCCTTACTATTTTATGGTCGCACCTTGCCAGTTCCTTGTATGAAGGGTGCTGATGATTCATTGGTATTATCAAGACCGAACTCCGTATTTGACTTAATGAAGGTTGCTGATGCAGTTGGTGGGAATCGGCGAAAACTCCTCGGTGTATTCGTCAAGGAGTGGCTTCTCCAGCGAGAACGGTCTTTGCCAGTGATCAAGTATGAGAGCAACCTCAAGCCCGGTGAAATGGTTTATGTTTTCACAGAGAGAGCTCATAAATTATCTCCTACCTTTCGAGGCCCTTTTCCAGTGCTGGCTACGAGAGGACGTCATGTGATGATAACTACTTCAAATGGTGTCGAGACTCATTGGCTTGGTAACTGTAAGCGTCATTGTTCAGATGAAGATGTAGCAGCTGATCTTGCACAATCGCAGTCATCGGGTGCGAGTGACTCAACCAACCAGCAACTCCAGATACGTGCTCCAAAGCGTGCTCGAGCTGAGAGTTGGACTGCAGAGGCTGCTGACCGAGCTAAGAAGTCAGCGAGGATGTAAATGCTTGCTATCTCATTTTAGGGGGCTGTTATGTAGTGAACTCCGACAAGGATACCGTATGTAATTTGTGATATTATTGTGTAATTATCTGAGCTAAGCTGTGCATTTGTCTCTCCTCGCTAGATGATGTTTTGAACGTATTACGATATTGTGGTGCATATTTGAGCATCAGATCAGTATCTCTTCCTATATCCCTGTTACTGGCTGAAGTATGGTTTTGTTAAGTCAAGAGAGAAATCACAACACTCGGGTTCACACCCTTACCCTCGATTCGGGTTTGCATGATTGCGTCTATATCACGCGTGCTACTCGCCTCGTGGTTACAGTTGCGGGGTTTGGGGGGATTTTGGATTCACTTTGGCTCCATTGGCTATCCCTGAGAGTTTGACTTTCATAATGTATGCCTCTCTCAGAATGTCAGGTAGGTTCATCGTCCTTTTGGTTCTCTCCATGAGTTCACCTTCATCTTCCGGGTGTCGCCGTCGGCTACCTCCTAATCGAGGGAGTATCTAGGAGGTTAGGAAGCTTCTTCAACCAGATAATGTAAAAGGTAGACATCAGGCTATGAAGGAGCTGGAACGTGGTATGTACGCGGATTCCACTCGACGGTCTAACTGCTCTCGTGTAAAACTGTGGATGGAGACCTGTCAGTCCCAAGGAGTAGCTGCATTCTCGGTGTGCTGTGTCAACATCGAGCTGGTAGGGTCCATCTTGAAAGCGGCCAATTACCGTAGCGGCGGCGACTACTTGGCAGCCGCTTGTGCCCACAATTCTGTGTTGGGGCACTCCTTGGGACCAGTGGAGAAGGCATGTCTATCGAGAGTCAAGCGTTCCCTGACCCGAGGTATCGGCCCCCCTAAGCATGCGAGACCAATCCACCATGCGAGCTGCAGGCGATGATCCGCAATGCGCGGGGTCCTCAAGAAATTCGCCGAGCGAATGCCTATGTCTTGGGCTCCTGGTTCTTGCTGAGAGGCGACGAGTTATGCAAGCTGAAGGTCGATGATGTGCGTCTCCACCCTATAATTGGTAAAGTGGAGCTGACGGTGACGGCCAGCAAAACCGACACTCAGGCTATTGGCGTTATGAGGGATCACGGATGCTCGTGTGAGGCCTTCAGTAACGGCTTGGATAAAGACCTGTGCCCTGTCCGCGCTGCCGAGTGTCTGCTGAATATGCGAAGAATGGAAGAGACTGGCCCTGGCGATGTACTTCTAGTCGATACTGATGGGAAGTGTATGTCAAAGGAGGCACTGAGGTCATGGCTCAAGCGCGATGCGATAAGGTCGGGTACTGGCTCTAAAGATGTACATACACTCCATAGCTGGCTTCGAGGAGGGTGTCAGATGTTAGCGCGGGCTGGGCCAGGCTGCGCTAACATCTGACAGTGTCAGACTGACACCAGCCAGGCTTGGAACGGAACCAGATACGTGCCTTTGGTAGATGGTCCAAGGATTTCAAGTGCGTCGACATCTACATAGAAGACGCTCTCTTGACGAGTAGCCAACTATTCGCTGCAGTGGTGATGAGAGCAAAAGCTCAGCTTAGGCATCGGGGTGACAACACGGCTCCCACAATACAGCGCCATTCACAGGGGGATGAGCCAGGTTCTGTACGCCCTTTACAAGATCAAAGGCGCCTTCCTGTGGAGCCGATGATAATCTTGGATCTGCCGGCGTGGCATACCGAGCGGCAGAACTACTTGCGTGTGCACCAATGGTCAACTCCTGTGAACCCCCAGTATGCGACTTGCATCAGAGAGTCTCATATTAGCAACATCAGACGAGGTTGCTAATTGAGTTGGGGGGCTTTCATACATGGTGGTTCGGGTTGGTGCCTATATATATACGTGGATATATAGCAGAGAGGTGACGTAGTATAGGACTTTCCCTTTCCTCTCACTGGGCTATCCTCTATCCTCTCACTGGGCTATCCTCTATCCTCTCACTGGGCTATTCTCTATCCGTGATCTGGTTTGGGAGAATTGCGGATCTGCTCAACTGTGGAAAACCTGCCATGACGGTGTAGGCGGCATGCTTTGCCCACAGTTTGATGCGTTCTCGCAGATCACGGTCTGTTTCATAGCCCAAGGGAGGGTGCTGTCGTGTTCGACAGCTGGGTGGGATATATATTTATGTATGTGCCTCATCTGCAGAAGCAAAGTTGCAACTCGGATCTCTTGGAAGCCGTCACTGTCGAGTCTACCCTTAGGCTTCACGAAAGCGTTGGGGACTCGAGCATCCGTCTCCAGAGCCTGGAGTCCAGACTTGTGACAAGACTGGACCAGTCTGACTGGTCACTAGGTCTTATCCCGACAAGTCACTTGTCGGCTCCAGCTCCACCTAGTTACCAGTCTCTATCCCCCGGTTGATCGTACAACGTGTGGCATCGACGAGATGCACCGGGCCGGCGGCGCCGGTACATTTCAACTCGATGGGGAATGGCAAGGGGTAGTGCCGTGTCATAGCCCGAACTCGAGAGCAGGCATAGCCTATGCCGCATAGGCGATGCCTCCCCTAGCTTGTCCCTGCAAAACTGGATGACTTCATCCAGGGAAGAGTTTTCGAATCTCTCCTCGACAGAACCCATGTCAGCATAATTTAGCGGACATAATATAGCGCTGTTCCCCATCCGATGGGGAACAGCGGACAAGGGAGCTATCGGATAGCTGCTATCCTGATTATACCAATATCCTGTACTAAGGGTCTTACTCGAGAAGCGTAGATCGGCTCCATTTTCTCCAGGGAGTAAGCGCCGAGTATGAGACCGCAGTCGAGCAACATAGACCTTATTTCCACGACCAGGGCCTTGTTGATGACATCAACATCATCCGAGGACATTCATCTTGAGGACATTGTCCGGCGCCTCCTGTCGTTTCCTTGTGTCAACACGACCCGACATTAGCTGGAGAGATGCGACCCAAGCGTACACTGAGACTTGAGCCAAGATGGCTACGGACTTAGGAGCTAGTAACGCTCAATGCTCAAGATCAATAGTACGGAATGTATCCTATGCTCACACTTGTACGCAAGCACAAGGAGAAAGTCTGTACGCATGTACAAAAAGGTGACGCTCTCTGACGCACAGACTGGTCGAGCATCTATAGCCTGTACGGTGAAGGTTCTTGGACCAATCTAACATCCAGATTCATTATCGATCGGACGGACAGTAACCGGTACCACAACGCCCCCCCGTTGATGTCGAGAGAGTGGCCAGAGGAGAATATTTGGTTAACTCATTCGTAGCGGACTGTTCTCCAACCTTGTCGACCCGGGAGCTATCAACACGCTTGGATATGCAGAGAGAATCCGTCGCTGCAACAGTAGAAAGGTGGCCGTTATAGCCGCAGTTCTCGTCAATCAGATGCGCTCTGAATCGCGTCTCAGGAAAGCCTCATCCGAGACGCCTCATCTGATGAGGAAAAACATGAACGGCTGGTGCAAAAAACCGGCTTATAGTCTTTGGCCTCGGACCGAGGCCCTCGGTCTTTCTGAGGTTGAATCGCGATTGCGACTCTTCAGGACCATCAGAGCTGGGCTTACCCCCCTCTTCCTTTACCTTCAGCAGGTAACCTGCTGCAGGTTTAATAGGCTTCTGAGTAGCCGCTTCTCGGACTTCTCCTTGGTAGAGGCCTTGGAGCCTCTGTAGCGTCTTGGGGCTCAAGTATGGTTCTTCCCAGTGACAACTCAGGATCATTTGAGGGTTCGGAGTCATTCATTAGGAAATGAGGGTGATAATATCTGATACCGATGTCACATGAATCAATAAGTTTGACCGAAAAGAATAATTGGCAATCCGTGAGGCTTCCAAAGCACAAGCAATGAGCAATGGGGCACGCACACACGTAGCCTGATCGATTGTGTTCGGGCGACGACGACCTAAGTAGTCGCACGCACGCGAGAGCAGCCTCAGCACAGAGACCTTCCTAAGAGTGGAACGCTGTACCTCCAAGTTGGAGGACTTGTTCTTAAACCAATCGGGTATGGTGGCAGTAGTATTAGGATTGTCCCAACAGCGCTCGGTAGTGTGCTTAGTAAGCACTGCTTACCATACTTCAAGCAGATATCGCACCACCGGTCATTCTTGGACCCTTCTTTGTTTGACGACTTCTCAGAGGGCTTTGTTGCGGTCGCAGGAGGGAAGATGGTACAGTCCTTGGCCGCGCTCGACTGGTTATGGCGAGATCCTATGGACTCGGATTTCTTGACACTCTCCCATGGGTAGTAGGTCGAGCTCCTAGCCTCTATGTCTAGAAGTCTTCCAATAATGTCGGTACAGGAATCCTATAATAAACGTACCCTAGACGTATCCTGTAATAGGATACGTCTTCGACGAGGATTCTATCCCTCCTCAGGTCGTCGGATAGTGAATCACTATTAGTGATGTCCGTATCGTGCGTATCGTGTGGATGACTCGATCACACTCGCAGGGCGGTTGAATACGCTTGTACTCGTGATATGAGACCATCTCATTCTACACATCAGACTCCCTTGCTAGGAAGGTCTCAACCCATTCTAGGTCCCTGTGATATATCGATGACCAGGATCCCCTCACGGAGGTAGGGCTTATAGAAGTCGTCGACAACGAGAACCATGATTTAGACCGGATGTACAAGAAGGCGATCCATGCGTGATCACCAGATAATGTTGATAGCCGCTTTAGGACATTGCAGGTGACCACCGGTAGGTCCATTGGATACGACGTATCATCTCCTCCAATGGACCACAATGACCTCGTCGGGGCCATTGTGTCCGCTCATCTCAGCAAGAACAGTGTGATAGTCAGTATGGGTCTTGGACAGGAGAATTCGCACCGTTATAGCCTCAGTTCCGAACTGACAGTTCGCTGTCAAAGAGCCGCGTCCCCATCAACATGCTTCATGGAGAAGAAGACAGGCAATGACAGGGGTAGGCAAGGCGCGCTTACCTTGGAGTTCTTGAACCACACTTTGATGTGTACATCGAATCCCTCACCGCCTTGGAGTAGTTCAAGTCACTGTACGACGATTAGTGCTCATAAAGTTGTGGTCTGTTGTTACAGGCTGTAACTTACAGCGCGTCGTTTAAGTGACATCATCACCCAAGGCCACCTGGCGATAAACAATGAACGTGACATTTGGGTACTTGGGGATACCAGAGTCGCGTAGAGCAACTCCCAGCACATCAGAAGCCCCAGTCTTGTCCGACATTTTGGGAGCACTGCCACACCATAGCTCTTTATATGAGCGGATGGTCACACCGGAGAACGTTGAACCACTAATGTGGTCACCCCCTCATTTTGTAGACATCTTTTTGGCTGAACGGTAGTTCTCGTGCTCCGAGTCACTGGTAAACGCAAGGTCGTCGATAGGAATAGAGTGAATGGTGACGGACTTGATCCAAAACCCGCGTGTGCAAATGAATCAGAGGAAGGAAGACCACTGAGAAAAGTGCAACTCTATGTAGAATGACTTGTCACACTTGTCACATAACTTATTCCCAAGCCGATCGGAGCGAAAATCTGCACTGACTCGCATACCAATGGCATACTAGCTGATATGCGGCGGGTTTTGAATCCGAGTGGATACGCGTATCATTGTTATAATGACATTGTACAGATGCGGACACAAGCCATGCCACGGGAAGGAGCGAGTACCTACTCCAAGCATGCTCCACACAGTCTTCCGTATACCAACCGACTAGCTGGAGGAGTATTAACAACGAGTAGACAAGTTTACGGTTGTGAAACTGAGATTGAGCGTATCAATGTCATTTAATATAATGGCTCAGGGAAAAAACACCATCAATTGCGGGGCACGCACGTACACAGGACTGCACGCACGAACAAAGCAAGACCGGGCTCGTCAATCCTCAATACGCCCCCTCTGCCCCGACAATTGAGGGTGATGCAGAATCGGCACAACATTATAGTGATGATGATCAACAACGCTACCGTCAGTTAAGACAATACGGATCCTTCTACCTTCATCTAGCAGATCCTTCACATGACCCAAACGGTATCCGGGGCTCAGCTTCTTTTCCGGATGGTAGATCAGCACTGGGTCACCAATCGTAGGCTTCAGGATCTTGTTCTTCAAGCTCTGGTACCCCATAGAGCGAGCGACAGCCATCCTCATGTCGCGGAACATCTCATTCAGGAAATAACACCGCACTGCTCTAACGCGGTGAGAAATAGGAAGAGTAGAAGAGCCACCAGCGAGGACGCAACCTCGCTTACGAGTAAATCCACGAGCCAATTGATCAGGCGTAACCACGACAAACTCGCCAGATGGCTCGTCAGAGTTAGCATAATCCAACGGACGAGTATTCATCAGAACGTTACCTCCCTGCAGATACTCTCCAAATCGACATCGTCCTTGCGTCGCGGACGTCGTCGTCCCACAAATCCCGCTTGGCTCCTCAGAAGCGTCTTTGCGATCTTTATGCCAATACCATGAGCACGTTCACCGCCACCACTACGCCATGGAGATCGCACTGGCAGCAATGAAACCGTCCCATTCAACAGGCGAGAAACCTCTTTGGGGAAACGTGCACTGCGGAAGTAAGCAGCATTATCACACCACAATCTTCTCAACCCGCCTTGTTCAGTCTGCACTCGGACGAGAGAATTCAAGACGTCTATCGTGGTCTCGCCAGTCGGAACCCAAGTGGAGTGGAAGGTATGGAGACAGTAGACGGTAAGCACCTTGGTCGTCCCGGACCAACCTTTGATATCTCCAAGGCTCAGGACGTCGACGAACACATCGTGGTACGGTTCCCACGCTGTGGCTTGGGTGCGATGAGGTCCAGCACCCGGTGGCTGAGTCCACGTACGACGAGCTCGGATGAGCTGACAAACGAAACAGTGCTTTACCAAGGCGCGAACATCCATACGTAGGCGAGGCAAGTAGAACCGATCATACACAGATGCCACAGTCGAGCGGACATTTCCGTGTTTGCTCAGCCGGTGCGAGTCGAGACAGATCTTTGCTCGAAACGCACGACAACACTCATCCTTCGGGATAACAGGCAAGTAGGTACAACCACCGTCTGCAGAGCCGTTTCGGAAACAATACACCCCTGCGGTCTCATCGTGTACGTACGGGCCGGCACACGACAGAAAAGGAGGCTTCATCTGCTGCTGCAGAGATCTCACAAGGTAGTTGACATTATCGGCCTCGAGTCGGACATCCTCAACTCTCTTCGCAGACGGCCTCAGAGCATTGAAAACTCTGTGCAGGAAGAGGAAATCGGTAAGGACGCCATTCACATCCCAATTGCAACCACATAGAGTCTCGATAAATGGCTTCGGCTGTTGTTCATCGGCAGCGGAATCGGCTGCACAACAGGCAAGGAAACTCTCTGTAGAAGGCATAGCACTCAAAAGAGTGTAAATGTCCACATCATGAGCATCTTCATCCATCAGCTCCGCCCCCTCAGATCTCATGATCCAAGACAGGCCTACTCCTTCAGCTTCCGGCTCTGAGAAGATCTCGGGGAAGTCACCAGTGTTACCAGGACCACCATGGAGAGCATCGACCAGCTTCATCCGTTGGCCTGATTCTAGGTGGACCTCTCTCTCGAAGAGTCGCGAGAGCATATCCGGCATGGTGTTCGACTTACCCTCGATGTGTTTCACCACCACTGTTCCGGCCCCCAAGGTCTTCAGGTAGTCGAGCTCATCCCGGAGGGCGTTGAGGGTTCGCAACACTGCCCTCCGCTCTAGTGATGATCTAGACACACCCCCATGACCGTTGATCCACTGCACCGTCGGTTTATTATCCGATCTTACGGTCAAGGTAATCGAAGGTAAGGTTCCTGACAGTGTCGTCGCTAAGTGAGCCACAATATCAATAGCGCACTGCACCGCTCGACAACAAACGGATAATTCACGGCGATTTGAATGATAATGTTGCTGAGCGAGAGTGAATCTCCAAGCCCCAGATGCAAGAAGATATCGAGTGGCTCCACTATCACCATTTGGGTGCACTATCGATACAGTGTACCCTGCTCCAATGTTAGAGGCATCGGCCGCGACTTCGATATGTAAAGGATCAGCGCTTTCTCGAAGTGGAGTGTCATGTAAGCACGGAGTGATCGTCGCCGTTCTCTCTAAAATCCAGTTCATCAGCGACCGAGCAACAGACCTCTGTAGATCAGATAGTTTGGAAAAATCGCACGAGCTTCTCCAATCGACCTTCGCAAAGGTGTGGGCAAACCAGCTTCGGATAGTATCCGCTAGCACCCGGTCGATTGGGTGGCAACCAGCACAGTCATATGCTAGGTTCCCGCCGAGAGAGAAGATAAAAGCCTTAGTCACCGTCGTCGTGACGTTACCATCCAACACTTGTAACACTGATGTGGCCTGCTGCCGAGCCAACTGGAGCCGATCACCTCGGTTGCAATCGACGCGAAGAAGAGGCGTCGGTCCACTCTCATCGTAAGTCATTGTGCATCCCAGTAAGTCGGCGGAATCCGACCATACGAAGAGGGAAGTCGGTAGGTTCATCCGCTCTAGGATATCGGCAACATGACTCCTTGATGACCTGATGGCGATCGCTTGGAATTTCTTCCGAGATACCCCGAAGGCGCATCTCTGTAGTGTATATATCAACCAACATACTGCTGAAGCACCGTCCACTCCCGCACATAGAATGTCATCAACGAAGCAGAGTAATAGGAAACAAAGAAGCAACATTGCACAGAGAGCTCTGAATGCTGCTATCAGGTCTCCCAGAGTATGCCCCAAACTTCCAGGACCAGTGGTGACGCCGAAGACACAGCGGTTGCTCGTGTACAGCGATGAACGTACCACCAACAAGGCAAGTAGGCCCAACCAGCGCAATTTATAGAACGCGCGTGAACAATCCATGACCCACATGACTCCCGATCCATACAGACGAGTCACCGCTATGCAGATAGAAACCGTGACCGAGGAACTGGACCCTCTTGTGAAACGACGATTGGCCCGTCGCAGATCGACGACAAGTCTATCTCGTCGCTTGAGAGCTCCTGGGATCATGAATACAACCGATGGAGGGAGAATGTGGGTGGTCTTGGAGAGTGTGTGAATCTCTTCCTCAGATCTCTTTATCCACCATCCTCTCTCTTCATATCCTCGGACTAGCTCGTCAAAGGTCTTCTGCTTCTCGAGGGTTAATCGTTCGTATGCGCGTTCCGCAATTCGACGGACAGCCGTTGGAATTTGTACATGACTCGCCTCGCCCAAGGAATCACATCTAAGCTCAAACACGTGAGTCTGTCGGGAGTCGTCACGTATTTCATCAGCACGGAGCTTCCGTAGACGAGCAAACCAGTGTTGACACTTCCGCATTGGCCACCACCCTTGGCTGACCAATCGGTCAAGCAGGTCAGTTGAGATTGGTGGTACCGTGTCGAAAGGAATGTCCATCTCCTCAGATGATGAGGGCGGGAGGGGAAGTCGTTCATAGGATGTGTCTGCATCCTGTCGGCCCTCAATCATAGTCGTCAGCAGGCAGCCAGCAGCTTCGTCGTCCCATTTCCCATCCCCTAGACTGGGATCAAGAATACATATATTAGACTCTTCGGTCACTGAGCATCGAGCAACGGTAGGCACCGATTCTTGCGGGAATCGGACAAGGGGCAGATCATTACCAGCGAGCGTCACTCGGCTCTCGCCTGAGTCAATCGATATTTTATAATCACGCAAAAAGACTCGACCCGCGATAATCACTGGGCAATCAGATAAGGGGCCCCGTGATACTTGAGGTAGCAGGTACAAATATCTGTCACGAGTAGTTCCCCATCCCTGCTGTTCCCGGAGCTGCATTGGGAACTTCACTTTGCGACTCACTTTTCGACTGGACGAGTCAGCAAGCTTCACTTGGAAACTACACGTCTCAATTGGGAATGATTTTAAAGGGAAAGAGTCATCGTACAATAAAAAATCAAGACCAGCCCCGGTGTCTAATAATAACCGGGCATCTATCCAACTCATACAAGTGGGGGTAGTAGCAAGACGACAACATAACCAGTAAGCAGATGGTACCGAAGCCCTATCACGAGTGATAGGAAGCAGTTTCAAGTCCTGCTCAGGACTCATGAGAAAGGGGCAAACCGGTCAGAACGGATGCTGTTCTTCGTCAGTCGAGAGATAACGGCATCCCTATCAGTGCCAGCCTTGAGAGCAACTATTCGGAAGAACGGATTACGACGTCCTTTTCCCTTCAAAGGGAAGTTGCTCTCCATTTCAGGAATGGCCTTCTGCAGATCGTCACCCCACAGTCCAATGACCTTGATCAATTGGTCAGGCTTATATCGTTCACACCACTGCTTGGGGGTTACTGAGCGAGATCCCGATCCGGAGTTAACCTTATCCACTGAGGCAGCAGAATCCTGTTTGCTTGCCGGCTTCGAGGATAAACTCTCTTCGCAGGTGTCGTCGTACATGGCGGCGTGAACACTATCGACCCCTTTCGTCGGTTTCATTATTGAGGCTTGGTCCTTTGTTCGGCATACCCATCGGATTGCCTCACAAACACTTCGCACTCCGTCTGATGCCTCATCGAATGGCACCGCCGTCTCCCAGTCCTCATCGACAGAGGCTAACCCCGACAGCTGGCAAATTCTCTCCATAACCTTCTCAATGATATGCTGTGGGAACTTCGCCAGAACTTGTCTTGTCAATGAACGTCGCTCCGACACGTCGTTCGGGTAGACATCTGTGAATAGATGGTAGATATCGGCGGCGGACTCCAGGAAATCCTCGATCTGCTTAACCCCTGTAAATGTGAGATTGCGTAACTTCTCCTCGTAGGTCTCCTTCAACACTGATCTGCGGCAATACCTCGTCAGAAGGACATTGCGGACCAAATTCCAATCCTGTGAGTGGGTACGTGACGCTACAGTGGCCTTCTTATGGACCGGTCGGACATTACTCAGAGAGGAAAGGAATTTGGTCATGACAGATACTTTGACCTCCTCGTGCACTAGCAAATGTCCTTGCTGGTGATACTCAGCGGCTCCTGCTTCAACGAAGGTGTGTTCAATAGCATGATAGTGCGATTGGAGATCTGTTGCTTCACAGAGTTGAGGCAGACATAACTTAGTCACTGTCGCTGCCGGGCATCGTGAGGAGCGTGACTTCGGAGTGGTATACACCTCATGCTCCTCCTCCTCGGACCGTGGAGAGAGTCGACTGAAACCTTCCTTCCGTGATATCTCGCTGACGGATCGGTCAGCCAGGGCCTCAAGTTCAGCAATACGGGCCTCGAGGCTACCTATCTTAGAAAGATTACTGGCCTCCTTGGACGCGAGGTCGCTCATAAGCTGCTGAGTATCATCCTTCTCGTCGGAGATGATGTTGTTGAGAGCCTCGCGAGTATCCCGGAGGGAACGGCGCGTAGCGGCCAACTCTCTACGGGCTTCAGAGAGCTCAGCGAGCTCCTCAGGTGTCGCCATATTAACAACGAGTAGACAAGTTTACGGTTGTGAAACTGAGATTGAGCGTATCAATGTCATTTAATATAATGGCTCAGGAAAAACACCATCAATTGCGGGGCACGCACGTACACAGGACTGCACGCACGAAC
>NW_003206671.1:13329-15967 GCF_000006405.1 Perkinsus marinus ATCC 50983
ATTTCACAAGAAACGCTCCTTAAGGTGCACCTTGGATTTAGGAGCAAGGGGCAAGGAGCCTTACACCTTACGCGAGGTGCTTTCACTACAGTTGCACCTCATGCTCCTTATGCTCCTAAATTTAAGGTGCACCTCGTGAACCCCTATAAGGAGCACGAGGAGCACCTAAACGAACACCGATGTGCATGAAAGAGTCGACGCAGTGTCTCAATAAAGCTAATAATATGGTTATTGCCACTGGATAAAACAAACTCGAAAACTTTTCCATCACCTCATTCGAGAGCAATCGGTCATGATCGTAGATCGCTGAAACGCCAAGTCGAGTATGCGGTAAAAATGCATGGTTCGGGGATAGATCATCCGCGGGTGAGACGCGCGGGCTGTCGGGAATAAGCGGAGCGAAGGTCGCATAAAATGGTAAGGAGGGTGCGATAAGGTGCGTAAAGTACCCCCCGAGCAGTCTTACGGCACCTTACATAAGGATAGCAAGGAGGGGCCCAAAAATGCCTCCTATGAAATCGCCTTACATGAGGAGGCCCTCCTTGCACCTTGTAGGGTAAGGAGCCTTACGGTGAGGAGCCTTATGCCACCTTACCTTACGCCAACCCCCCAAATCGTAAGGATGTGAAAGCGACTTGCCATGAAACCGTAAGGTACCTTACAATTTTCGCTCCTTATGATGGCTTGTGAAATAGGCCCCTGTACTTGCTAGCACAAAACGCACATAAATGCTCACCATGTGTGATTCTCACAATCTCACCCCCTTCCTCACGCCATATTGATCGATCACACAAACCAAAATGAAACCGCAGTAATTCTTCCAGCTATGTGCAAACCGGAGCAAAGCGATGTGATCTAAGATCTCACAGCTAGATAATGAAAGCGCGTTTAGCCGATATTACTGATGTAGTTTGGCCATGTTTTCCTGATTTTCAGGGGCCAAATAGATTTTCACTCACTCAGTTCTCCCCATAGAGGAATATTATTCAGAAGGCTGTGTGTTGTAGGCTACAAGTTGTAGCCCTTGCACTACCCAATGTTGATGAAACGCATCTATTTATCGAGTGAAAATGAGCTTTCGAAGCTCACTTTCCGATTACATATCTTTCATTTACGAGTTAGCAATTTTCATCTACGACTGTGCACGAGAATTGAGCTTTCACTTCGAGTTCGATTTCTCATTCAGTGAAAAACAAGCTCCACTATGTTAGTTTGTTCTTGAATTTGGTGAATCTGTGACTGACAAAGGCGTAAACATCTACCATCTATGCCAATGTAAAACTCGTTACTGATTGCCAGAAATCGGGGCCCGAAGTCTGCTGAAGACTTAACATTCACTGTTGGATCGTGGCTAAAGGATTTAGCTGCATGTCATCAACCCTCGGCAGTAAAACAGACCCATCATTCACGACAAAGAATTATTACACTCCAATCTAACATCCGCTGGTGAACGCCTTACAAAATGAATTTGGATATGCCAGCTATGCGAATCACATCTCCATCCGCCCGCTCCGTTCCTCATCTCAAGGACAAGGGTTGCCCGCCCTCACCACTTAACATCGCGATCAACTCGTGGATCCATCGATCGATTGAGCTGTGATACTGTTCCTATCTCCTTCTCACCCGTCAGTTCGAGGTTTATAGTGGTAGTCAACCTATTAAGGGCTGACTAGTGGCTTCTATTAACCTTATTACCTATCAAGGGCCCGTTGAAAGAGATATGGATCTCACAGAGACGCTTTCACGTTACTTGGAGATGTGCTGACAGAGAACTATGACAGAAAAGAAAAAGAGAATATTCACAGTCGAGGCTATCGTTCAAGGACATGAGAGTCTTACTCCATTTGAGAGAGGAGACAACACTTCCCTAGGCAATGATATCCCAATTTACCGCGAACGAACTAATGAACTCGAACAGACAAAGGCACAATGGCGGATCCAGAAGCGCACGATCGACAACGAGCCGGTAGCAACGTCCACGCCGTGATAACAGCTCCTATGAGCACTGTCATCCGACTGTTACAATCTACTTCTCAGCATTTGCTTTCTCCTCAGCAGCCTTTGCACGCTTGGGAACCATCTTCTTCGTGATGCGAGCCTGGCGCAAGGTAGTGTAGGCGGAAGTTTCGCGCTCTCCCTTAGTGATCGCACGGGCGTGCTCCACAACACGGGCGGTAGGGACGGGAATAATAGTCTAACAGGAGGGGAAAACTGATATATGCAAGATAGTCCGACATCGATTGATTACCTTGCAGGTGTTTTGAGTACCATTAACTAGCTCAGCACGAGCAGTATCACCCTTCTTCACCTTCGAGCCTCTAGGGAAGACAGCAAGCCTAGCCTTGTACTGGTTCAAGCGATCAACATTGCACGCAAGAGACTCATTAGACTTATTGTGACGACGCTTGTCGACCTGATACGGGGATGACAATATTGACTTAGCAGAGATCCTAATTACCTTGATGCCAATAGTGGGTGCGAGCTTGACAGAAATACCAGCGGCGGCCAGCTCCTCCACGGTGAAGCCACGACCGAGACGGAGCTTGTAGTTGTATCTTTGAGTAGGAGGACGGACAACTGGTCTCAAAAGTCCAGCAGAAGGCCTCGGATAGGCAGCCGCTGCCTTAGACTGGCGAGT
>NW_003206671.1:16067-21305 GCF_000006405.1 Perkinsus marinus ATCC 50983
TCGGTGATGACATTGGTTATGATAAGTAGGTAATCTCCACGAAGTGTTCTACTTCAATTGGCACCCACCGTGGGGCCAAGGAATTTTGGGGCGAGCATGAGCAGGCGTCAGGATAGATATACGATGCTGAGATTGAGTGTCGATTGCTCGTCTTTCAGAGGGAACTGTCCTTGTTAGAAGAGAAATCGAAAATCTTGTGACTTCCTCGAGAAACTGGCACGCTCCGTATAAGATTGATCTCAACCTCAGACTTCCAATGACGTATAGATCTACGTTGTCGATTCAGTGCTGCAAGGACATAATCGAACTGGTGTATTTCAACATGTCGCTTACACCCCCGAGCGTCAGCGAGATAGAGAACCCCGGTGCGAAAAGACGGGTTCTGCTAGTTTAAAATAGAGTGTGTTTAGCATCTATGTGGAAATAGAGAGAGTGCTCTCAATAAGTGAGCGATCACAAGCACACACGACGATTGTAAGTAGATTATCTTGTTTATCCGCTCTCATTTTATTCACCACTCGCCCCGTCCTCTATGCCGGCGAATTCTCGGTCGGTATGCATCATCGGTGCCGGTGCTGGAGGGTTAATTACGGCTCAAACTATTCTCAATGATGGTTGGGCTGAGTAATTACTACTTGGCTGACCCCGGACGCACATTAGATCAGTGTTTAGGAGGGTTGTGCTGCTGGAACGACGGTCTAATGTTGGTGGAGTTTGGGATTATGGCCAAGTTGTCGGAGTGAAAAAAAGTAAATCCACTGAAACTGACATTTAGGATCTCATGCGGTTGCTGACATGAGAGAGTTGTTTTCTATGGCAAACCAATGCTTCATCACGCAACTCGCTGGTGGTCCCTACTTCTTGATTGGAAAACGCGGATAACGTAA
The DNA here is from genome assembly GCF_000006405.1 of Perkinsus marinus ATCC 50983. NCBI lineage: Eukaryota > Perkinsozoa > Perkinsida > Perkinsidae > Perkinsus > Perkinsus marinus. The sequence goes on from NW_003206671.1 coordinate 16,955, forward strand.
TGAAGCTTCATGTATTGCGTCGCGCTAAAGTCAGGAAATCCTATGCATGCTTCTGTCTCATTCGTGCATCCAACAGTCGTAGACTTCCGTCTCTGGCCGAAATTTCCGATCCAGATGCGATGTATCACTCTTTGCACACTAATCTGCCCAAAGAGGTTATGCAATTCCGAGACTTCCCGTTCTCTCCGGACCTACCATCGTTCATTCCGAGAGCAGCGGTGCAGCGGTAAGCGAGCAAGGCGGCGTGAGCGTCTTTGTATAGGACTCATGTAGGTATCTCGAGGATTTCGTGGACAGCAATAGGTTGAGAGGATTTATCAAGTTCAACGCTGAGGCCGTCAGTGTTGAGAGATCAGGCGAGTTCCGCTTAATCAGTTGTTAACTTTTCACAACTCTTCAACTTGTTGCTCTGACAGCATTGGCCGGTCATGACCATTGGCGAGTCACATGGAGAGAGTATGAATTCCAGAGACCAGATGCTGCCCGAGCTCCTTCCTTTATCTCGGAAGATTTCTCTGGAGTTTGCATATGCAATGGTCACTTCGATGTCCCACATATACCGGTGGAGTTTACCGCTCTCCCAAATGTGGTAGTACCATCTCACTTGGCTTCTATCTCCTGAGGTTCGCATTTGTAGGTTCATTCTAGGGCATATGATGGGCCAGAGCCATTTAAAGGACACAGAGTATGTATAGTAGGAACTGGGCCTAGTTCGGCTGATATTGCTTATGAAGTTGGTAAGGTGGGTACCTGTTCATCCGTAGTATCGCTCTAAGAGTCTTTATGTTGTTGAGTTTCGAGGGCATTGCTCAGAGTAGGTATGGTTGCGCTGTCAATCACCGTGCTGGATCGCCATCACGAAGGTGAAGATGTTGTTTTTGACAGAGGCAATTAGTCACGCGGTGAAATCCCAGTGACTCAGTACACTGAGCTGGCTCATAGGTACGTTGGTGAAACGATTGGATCGAACCGAGCTGTTGAGCTTCGATACGGTTCTCTTATGCACGGGCTACGAGTACTCTTTTCCTTTTCTGGATGGTGTCGGGACGGATGTGGTTAAAGATTTGCTGGAGCTCATCATGTGGTCTAGTGATCCAACTTTAGCCTTCATCGGGCTGTGTTCGGGAGTGGTAATGATAGCTTAGTGGTAGTGATCAGGAGTTTTATATTGAGGTTCAGCAGAGAGGTTTATTTTCACACATTCTCTGGGACATACAGTTAGACTCAAGTCAGCTAAACATAGTTTCATCATGGAACTTCCATACACCTCCCAATCTAGCGAGAATGAACGTTGGAACTGGTGCTACACCCTGACATTTTGCAGCACCCTGTAGTTGAGAAGCATCTTTTTCCGGGTTACACATTTCATACTTGGCGATAAGTCTATCTTGTGGGTCCCGTTCTTCATTTTGGTGTGTATAGATAGAGACATCGAATGGGTCTGTATTAGTGGCATTGATTGATCGCTTGGAGATACCATTCCCGCTGATGGAACTACAAGCGAAGATCTACACCGAGTTCATGTCAGGACGGCTTCTCCGGGAAAGGTTGAAGAAGTTTGAGCTTGTCAAGAAGAATAATGTAGTATTAGATTATAAATAGGGATGCCTACTGATACTAATGGAGGCGGCCTTTTGTGTGATTCCCATCCTCTTTTCCCCTTCCACGAAGTAGTTGGGACCCAAATCACTCCTCAGATATTCGACATGAAGACGGTTTGCCCTGATTCGGGTCTCCCTTCGCGAGTCGTATATTGGCGTCGTTTGGTGGATCTCCTTGATGGGAATGATCATCAAATCAACCTCCGTCACTGGAGGTTGTGTACCGAAATACACAATAATGTGGGCCCAACTGGGCTCGACAACTTCGTGCGCTTCTTCCCTGGCCACCCCTGACAATTTCGTACCAGCAAGAGTCATAAACACTCGGCGCCGACGCGTAGGCTCGCTTGCTTCTTCACTGCATCCAGTGGGAGCTCAACCATGTCTGCCTGATACATGGATTCATAAGACAGGTTCGGTTCAGGTTGCTCAACGTAGACGGGACAAGTTGCCTTGGGAGCCTCCGACGTACCGGAAAGTTCAATACAGAGTAGAGGCTAGAGGGGAGGAGTTGGTATGGAGTGCAATCGAGCCGGAATCTGTACCTATATGATCGTGTACTAACAGTAAAACCAAGGTTTTTTGCTCGGCATCGAGTGTTAACGCGATGTGAAGAAAGTATTTTCTACCTTGCTGGCGTACCAGTAATAGGAGAGGTTCGTAGTTCGCTGATTATGATCGTGTCGAGTTGTCTTCTCAACGGAAGGATGTCGTATCTTCAAAAAGATATTCAAATGCTGGAGTGTAACATATGGAATTGGTCTCTCGAGATGACTGCTTTCGCACTTGAGAGTATTGAGGACACTTGAGGCACGCGCTCACCATGCTTGGCAACCTCGCAAGCCACAATACGTACTAAGTTTTTTTGTGACAGAGTTGAATTGCTCCATCGGCATGGGAGATCATCCCTCTACTGAACGCCTACCATTCGAACGACTGAGCCGCGGAGTGACGAGGCGATTATGTTGTGCAGCAATGACACGGCGAAAGCCCACAACAGCATGAGAGACCGCGATGACATGGAAGAGGAATGTAATGCTTGTATGTACTTCTCCCTGAGAGTGCCGACATTCAGGTAGAGGAGCTAGAAATCCATAGGCACTCAGCCATATGTCCTTAGCTGAGTTACGACCCATCGAAATAGTGAGGTCATCTGATATGTGGCTCGATTCTACATCAACCCCAGATCTGACACTCTTTCTCTACGTCGTCGTAGCGGTGATGTCGCTCAACATTGTGCCCACTATGGAGGTGATGCCGCCTTTGCGACTCCTGTATAGTCGCCGTCATCGGGTGGCTTACGACAGGAGCCCAGAGTACCGGTAATCTTCCTTTGGAACAGTGGTTGCCATCGCGTATCGCTGGTGCGAGCCTCCAATGACTGGAGGACTTATCTACCAATGGCCTCAAGCGGTCAGGGGTCTATCAGGTAGCAGAGACTAAAGGCTCATCGGTGAACGATGAGAGGCATAAACGTGCATCAGGAATTTTGAATCTTGAATTCAGATAGTAGTTTCATCAATACGCATTTGATGTTGACGGTGAGATGAAGGGCGCATCAGGACAACCCGTTACTCGGGAGAATGATGGCACTATACTCGAGCTATGATTATTATTCCAAGCTCAACTCGAGAATGGAGACAGAATTCATTACGGTGGAAGTGTTGTCACTAGAACCAAGACTACCAATAGCATCGCACATGGGTCTATCGAGGTGTGGCAATGGATAAAGTGATGAGGTGGATGTGGCTTGACTGAGATGAGTCTTGCAAAATGCAGCAGTGGCGGCGTTGTTCCATTTCGGTGTTCGGACGATTGCAAGACCTCATCGCTCCATTCAACTTTTTCATATCCGTACGCGTTGCCGTTCTGCGGGATCCCGCGAGTTGCCCTCCCCCCGATGATTGTTTACCCCTCGTTCGGAGGCATTGAAACACCGTGGACCGTGCTGTGTAGTGGTGCAGACTCTGTCGGTTGAGCACGTCGTTGTTGAGGTAAGGGACACTATCCGACCTCATCGTGGGTAGATGGAAAGCGGCCGAACGAGTCCCCTGGTGTTGTTAGTTGCGAACTCTATATTCTCCACATTCACAGAGGAGACGGTGTACGCCGAACTGGGCGACTCGATACTTTCACCTCATAGACTCCTTTTCATGGCAGAGAACTCCGCCGTAGATTAATCGCAGTGCTCCACGCAGTTTGCCTAACAATATTACTTCACTATCTTTGTGATGTAGAGTTGATTCAATTAAGTTCAGCGTAGTCTGGGAGGCTTTAGACGGATTTGGCTTCTTCCGACGTTGTAGTTGAACTCCCCCGTATCGCACAAGATTCTTGCCCTGAGGGATACATAGAATGTATGTGTGTTAAGTGGACTTGTTATCTTCGATAACCTGAGCTATCATGTTGATAGACTGCTCGTCCGAGGCAAGATTGGCAGAAGCTCATAACATTGCGGAACATCTGGAGAAGTTGGTGAAACTTGCCGATAAGTTTCTATCGGATCGGTCTAAGGATGAATCGTTGGTAGAGGAGCCGACCTATCCGACTCATGCCAAACGAGATGTAAGCCCAACATCGGAACGGCAGAGTTTTCTGTAGTGCTTGCAGGATGTGGTAATTTGGTACTCGTCATGGGCACATTGCATGAGCCCTGCAATCTTATCCCAGTTTCTTTCCCTTACGAGAAATATTCGTTATTCCTTGTTTCTACGTGATGGCGATAGAATGTCATTGAGTGATGGTCATTC